>NW_018742490.1:0-30698 GCF_001683475.1 Chenopodium quinoa
ATGAATGCATTGACTTTCATTGATTCAAAAAGCTTTGTTTGAATGTGTTTGACTTTCATTTGATTCAATTAGCTTTGTAGAATGCATTAGACTTTCATTTGATTCAATTAGCTTTGATTGAATGTGTTTGACTTTCATTTTATTCAATTAGCTTTGTTGAATGCATTTGACTTTCATTTGATTCAAAATGCTTTGTTTGAATGTGTTTGACTTTTATTTGATTCTATTAGCTTTGTAGATGTATTAGAATTTCATTTGATTCAATTAGCTTTGTTTGAATACGTTTGACTTTCATTTCATTTAATTAGCTTTGTAGAATCCATTTGACTTTCATTTGATAGCTTTGTTGAATGCATTTGACCTTCATTTGATTCAAAAAGCTTTGTTTGAATGAATTTGACTTTTATTTTATTCATTTCGCTTTGTAGAATGCATTTGACTTTCATTTGATTCAAAAGATTTGTGAATGCATTTGACTTTCATATGATTTAAAAAGCTTGTTTGAATGTGTTTGACTTTCATTTGAATCAATTAGCTTTGTTTGAATGTGTTTTACTTTCATTTGATTTAATTAGCTTTGTAGAATGCATTTGACTTTCATTTGATTCAATTAGCTTTGATGAATGCATTTGACTTTCATTTGATTCAAAAAGGTTGTTTGAATGTGTTTGACTTTCGTTTGATTCAATTAGCTTTGTAGAAAGCATTAGACTTTCATTTGATTCAATTAGCTTAGTTTGAATTTGACTTTCATTTGATTCAATTAGCTTGTGAATGCATTTGACTTTCATATGATTCAAAAAGCTTTGTTTGAATGTGTTTGACTTTCATTTGATCAATTAGCTTTGTTGAATGTGTTTTACTTCATTTGATTTAATTAGCTTTGTTAAATACATTTGACTTTCATTTGATCTAATTAGCTTTGATGAATGCATTTGACTTTCATTTGATTCAAAAAGCTTTGTTTAAATGTGTTTGACTTTCATTTGATTCAATTAGCTTTGTAGAATGCATTGGACTTTCATTTGATTCAATTAGCTTTGATTGAATGTGTTTGACTTTCATTTTATTCAATTAGCTTTGTTGAATGCATTTGACTTTCATTTGATTCAAAATGCTTTGTTTGAATGTGTTTGACTTTTATTTGATTCTATTAGCTTTGTAGATTGTATTAGAATTTCATTTGATTCAATTAGCTTTGTTTGAATACGTTTGACTTTCATTTCATTTAATTAGCTTTGTAGAATCCATTTGACTTTCATTTGATAGCTTTGTTGAATGCAGTTGACCTTCATTTGATTCAAAAAGCTTTGTTTGAATGAATTTGACTTTTATTTTATTCATTTCGCTTTGTAGAATGCATTTGACTTTCATTTGATTCAATTAGATTTGTGGAATGCATTTGACTTTCATATGATTCAAAAAGCTTGTTTGAATGTGTTTGACTTTCATTTGAATCAATTAGCTTTGTTTGAATGTGTTTTACTTTCATTTGATTTAATTAGCTTTGTAGAATGCATTTGACTTTCATTTGATTCAATTAGCTTTGATGAATGCATTTGACTTTCATTTGATTCAAAAGCTTTGTTTTGAATGTGTTTGACTTTATTTGATTCAATTAGCTTTGTAGAATGCATTTGACTTTCATTTGATTCAAAAGCTTTGTTTGAATGTGTTTGACTTTCATTTGATTCAATTAGCTTTTGTAGAATGCATTAGACTTTCATTTGATTCAATTAGCTTTGATTGAATGTGTTTGACTTTCATTTTATTCAATTAGCTTTGTTGAATGCATTTGACTTTCATTTGATTCAAAATGCTTTTGTTTGAATGTGTTTGACTTTTATTTGATTCTATTAGCTTTGTAGATTGTATTAGAATTTCATTTGATTCAATTAGCTTTGTTTGAATACGTTTGACTTTCATTTCATTTAATTAGCTTTGTAGAATCATTTGACTTTCATTTGATAGCTTTGTTGAATGCATTTGACCTTCATTTGATTCAAAAAGCTTTGTTTGAATGAATTTGACTTTTATTTTATTCATTTCGCTTTGTAGAATGCATTTGACTTTCATTTGATTCAATTAGATTTGTGGAATGCATTTGACTTTCATATGATTCAAAAAGCTATGTTTGAATGTGTTTGACTTTCATTTGAATCAATTAGCTTTGTTGGAATGTGTTTTACTTTCATTTGATTTAATTAGCTTTGTAGAATGCATTTGACTTTCATTTGATTCAATTAGCTTTGATGAATGCATTTGACTTTCATTTGATTCAAAAAGCTTTGTTTGAATGTGTTTGACTTTATTTGATTAAATTAGCTTTGTAGAAAGCATTAGACTTTCATTTGATTCAATTAGCTTAGTTTGAATTTGTTTGACTTTCATTTGATTCAATTAGCTTTGTTGAATGCATTTGACTTTCATATGATTCAAAAAGCTTTGTTTGAATGTGTTGACTTTCATTTGATCATTTAGCTTTGTTTGAATGTGTTTTAATTTCATTTGATTTAATTAGCTTTGTTAAATGCATTTGACTTTCATTTGATCAATTAGCTTTGATGAATGCATTTGACTTTCATTTGATTCAAAAGGCTTTGTTTGAATGTGTTTGACTTTCATTTGATTCAATTAGCTTTGTAGAATGCATTAGACTTTAATTTGATTCAATTAGCTTTGATTGAATGTGTTTGACTTTCATTTTATTCAATTAGCTTTGTGAAGCATTGACTTTCATTTGATTCAAAATGCTTTGTTTGAATGTGTTTGACTTTATTTGATTCTATTAGCTTTGTAGAATGTATTAGAATTTCATTTGATTCAATTAGCTTTGTTTGAATACGTTTGACTTTCATTTCATTTAATTAGCTTTGTAGAATCCATTTGACTTTCATTTGATAGCTTTGTTGAATGCATTTGACCTTCATTTGATTCAAAAAGCTTTGTTTGATGAATTTGACTTTTATTTTATTCATTTCGCTTTGTAGAATGCATTTACTTTCATTTGATTCAATTAGATTTGTGGAATGCATTTGACTTTCAGCTATGTTTGAATGTGTTTGACTTTCATTTGAATCAATTAGCTTTGTTTGAATGTGTTTACTTTCATTTGATTTAATTAGCTTTGTAGAATGCATTTGACTTTCATTTGATTCAATTAGCTTTGATGAATGCATTTGAATTTCATTTGATTCAAAAAGGTTTGTTTGAATGTGTTTGACTTTATTTGATTCAATTAGCTTTGTAGAAAGCATTAGACTTTCATTTGATTCAATTAGCTTAGTTTGAATTTGTTTGACTTTCATTTGATTCAATTAGCTTTGTGGAATGCATTTGACTTTCATATGATTCAAAAAGCTTTGTTTGAATGTGTTTGACTTTCATTTGAATCAATTAGCTTTGTTTGAATGTGTTTTACTTTCATTTGATTTAATTAGCTTTGTGTAGAATGCATTTGACTTTCATTTGATCAATTAGCTTTGATGAATGCATTTGACTTTCATTTGATTCAAAAGCTTTGTTTGAATGTGTTTGACTTTCATTTGATTCAATTAGTTTTGATTGAATGTGTTTGACTTTCATTTATTCAATTAGCTTTGTTGAATGCATTTGACTTTCATTTGATACAAAATGCTTTGTTTGAATGTATTTGACTTTTATTTGATTCTATTAGCTTTGTACAATGTTTAGAATTTCATTTGATTCAATTAACTTTGTTTGAATACGTTTGACTTTCATTTTATTTAATTAGCTTTGTAGAATCCATTTGACTTTCATTTGATAGCTTTGTTGAATGCATTTGACTTCATTTGATTCAAAAAGCTTTGTTTGAATGAATTTGACTTTTATTTTATTCATTTCGCTTTGTAGAATGCATTTGACTTTCATTTGATTCAATTAGATTTGTGGAATGCATTTGACTTTCATATGATTCAAAAAGCTATGTTTGAATGCGTTTGACTTTCATTTGAATCAATTAGCTTTGTTTGAATGTGTTTTACTTTCATTTGATTTAATTAGCTTTGTAGAATGCATTTGACTTTCATTTGATTCAATTAGTTTTGATGAATGCATTTGACTTTCATTTGATTCAAAAAGGTTTGTTTGAATGTGTTTGACTTTATTTGAATCAATTAGCTTTGTTTTTTCATTTGATTCAATTAGCTTTCTTTCATTTGATTCAATTAGCTTTGTGAATGCATTTGACTTTCATATGATTCAAAAAGCTTTGTTTGAATGTGTTTGACTTTCATTTGATTAAATTAGCTTTGATGAATGCATTTGACTTTCATTTGATTCAAAAAGGTTGTTTGAATGTGTTTGACTTTCATTTGTTTCAATTAGCTTTGTTTAGACTTTCATTTGATTCAATTAGCTTAGTTTGAATTTGTTTGACTTTCATTTGATTCAATTAGCTTGTGAATGCATTTGACTTTCATATGATTCAAAAAGCTTTGTTTGAATGTGTTTGACTTCCATTTGAATCAATTAGCTTTGTTTGAATGTGTTTTACTTTCATTTGATTTAATTAGCTTTGTTAAATGCATTTGACTTTCATTTGATCTAATTAGCTTTGATGAATGCATTTGACTTTCATTTGATTCAAAAAGCTTTGTTTGAATGTGTTTGACTTTCATTTGATTCAATTAGCTTTGTAGAATGCATTAGACTTTCATTTGATTCAATTAGCTTTGATTGAATGTGTTTGACATTTTATTCAATTAGCTTTGTTGAATGCATTTGACTTTCATTTGATTCAAAAGCTTTGTTTGAATGTGTTTGACTTTTATTTGATTCTATTAGCTTTGTAGAATGTATTAGAATTTCATTTGATTCAATTAGCTTTGTTTGAATAACTTTCATTTCATTTAATTAGCTTTGTAGATTTGACTTTCATTGATAGCTTTGTTGAATGCATTTGACCTTCATTGATTCAAAAGCTTTGTTTGAATGAATTTGACTTTTATTTTATTCATTTCGCTTTGTAGAATGCATTTGACTTTCATTTGATTCAATTAGATTTGTGGAATGCATTTGACTTTCATTTGATTCAATTTTTGAATGCATTTGACTTTCATATGATTCAAAAGCTTGTTTGAATGTGTTTGACTTTCATTTGAATCAATTAGCTTTGTTTGAATGTGTTTTACTTTCATTTGATTTAATTAGCTTTGTAGAATTTTGACTTTCATTTGATTCAATTAGCTTTGATGAATGCATTTGACTTTCATTTGATTCAAAATTTGTTTGAATGTGTTTGACTTTATTTGATTCAATTAGCTTTGTAGAATTAGACTTTCATTTGATTCAATTAGCTTTGTTTGAATTTGTTTGACTTTCATTTGATTCAATTAGCTTTGATGAATGCATTTGACTTTCATTTGATTCAAAAAGGTTTGTTTGAATGTGTTTGACTTTCATTTGATTTTAGCTTTGTCATTTGACTTTCATTTGATTCAATTAGCTTTGTTTGAATACTTTCATTTGATTCAATTTTTGTGAATGCATTTGACTTTCATATGATTCAAAAAGCTTTGTTTGAATGTGTTTGACTTTATTTGAATCAATTTGCTTTGTTTGAATGTGTTTTACTTCATTTGATTTAATTAGCTTTGTAAAATGCATTTGACTTTCATTTGATTAATTAGCTTTGTGAATGCATTTGACTTTCATTTGATTCAAAAAGCTTTGTTTGAATGTGTTTGACTTTCATTTGATTCAATTAGCTTTGTAGAATGCATTAGACTTTCATTTGATTCAATTAGCTTTGTTGAATGTGTTTGACTTTCATTTTTCAATTAGCTTTGTTGAATGCATTTGACTTTCATTTGATTCAAAAGCTTTGTTTGAATGTGTTTGACTTTCATTTGAATCAATTAGCTTTGTTTGAATGACTTTATTTGATTTAATTAGCTTTGTTAAATTTTGACTTTCATTTGATTCTTTGACTTTCATTTGATTCAATTTTTTGAATGTTTGACTTTCATTTGATTCAATTAGCTTTGTAGAATGCATTAGACTTTCATTTGATTCAATTAGCTTTGATTGAATGTGTTTGACTTTCATTTTATTCAATTAGCTTTGTTGAATGCATTTGACTTTCATTTGATTCAAAATGCTTTGTTTGAATGTTTTGACTTTTATTTGATTCTATTAGCTTTGTAGACATTTGATTCAATTAGCTTTGTTTGAATACGTTTGACTTTCATTTCATTTAATTAGCTTTGTAGAATCCATTTGACTTTCATTTGATAGCTTTGTTGAATGCATTTGACTTTCATTTGATTTAAAATTTGTTTGAATGTGTTTGTTTTTATTTGATTCAATTAGCTTTGTAGAAGCATTTTTCATTTGATTCAATTAGCTTTGTTTGAATGTTTGACTTTCATTTGATTCAATTAGCTTTGATGAATGCATTTGACTTTCATTTGATTCAAAAAGTTGTTTGAATGTGTTTGACTTTCATTTGATTCAATTAGCTTTGTAGAATGCATTTGACTTTCATTTGATTCAATTAGCTCTTTCATTTGATTCAATTAGCTTTGAATGCATTTGACTTTCATATGATTCAAAAAGCTTTGTTTGAATGTGTTTGACTTTCATTTGATCAATTAGCTTTGTTTGAATGTGTTTTACTTTCATTTGATTTAATTAGCTTTGTAAAATGCATTTGACTTTCATTTGATTAATTAGCTTTGATGAATGCATTTGACTTCATTTGATTCAAAAAGCTTTGTTTGAATGTGTTTGACTTTATTTGATCAATTAGCTTTGTAGAAAGCATTAGAATTTCATTTGATTCAATTAGCTTAGTTTGATTTGTTTGACTTTCATTTGATTCAATTAGCTTTGTGGAATGCATTTGACTTTCATATGATTCAAAAAGCTTTGTTTGAATGTGTTTGACTTTCATTTGAATCAATTAGCTTTGTTTGAATGTGTTTTACTTTCATTTGATTTAATTAGATTTGTTAAATGCATTTGACTTTCATTTGATTAATTAGCTTTGATGAATGCATTTGACTTTCATTTGATTCAAAAAGCTTTGTTTGAATGTGTTTGACTTTCATTTGATTCAATTAGCTTTGTAGAATGCATTAGACTTTCATTTGATTCAATTAGCTTTGATTGAATGTGTTTGACTTTCATTTTATTCAATTAGCTTTGTTGAATGCATTTGACTTTCATTTGATTCAAAATGCTTTGTTTGAATGTGTTTGACTTTTATTTGATTCTATTAGCTTCATTTGATTTAGCTTTGTTTGAATTTTGTTTGCCATTTGACTTTCATTTGATTTAATGCATTTGACTTTCATTTGATTCACTTTGATTCAATTAGCTTTGTTTAGACTTTCATTTGATTCAATTAGCTTCTTTCATTTGATTCAATTAGCTTTGTGAATGCATTTGACTTTCATTTGATTCAATTAATGTGTTTGACTTTCATTTGATCAATTAGCTTAGTAGAATGTTGTAGCCAAGCCTAACAACTTGGTTATGGACATTTCGTTGGTTCAAGATGTAGCATCATGCGTTGGTGCTATGCATTCTATCATTGGGCAGCAAGATATTCAACCACTTGAATTTCTTGTTGTTCTTATTAATTAGTTCGTTAACTAGTTCGTTTTACTTCTTTTTATGCTTTGAATAAGTTGTAAACTTTAATCTTTATTTTAAGTTTGCAAATTAGTTATGCTCTTTAGTTCTTTTAGCTGAACATGTAATTTACATTCACACATCAAGTACAAGATCAAGATGCATCACAAAAGCAGCCGTTTAAGCTTGTGAAGAAGGCATAAAATCCGAAACTAATTTTGGAGGTATTTTAAGGCTTTAACTTGGGTGTTACAATCAGCTTCAATGAGGAGTTACAAGCTTTAAAATGAGCCTTCAAGTGGCCGTTTATTTCAGCCAGCAATGGGTACATTCAAGAGGCGTCCAAGTACATCCTTGTCTACATACATTCAAGCTTAATTCAAGGCTTGAAACAAGGGGAGTTACACTTCACTTGCTGTTTGAATTTGGGCGTGAAAAGGGGAGCCGTTACAACTCCAAGTTGCTGCTTTGATTGGCGTGAATCAAGGGGGGGTTATACTCTCTTGTTTCTGATTTTATTTCACTCAAATTTGGAGGTTACAAACCGTCATTTGCTCTTGATGTATCTAGCTAAGTAAGGCTTCTTTATTAATGTATCTAGACTACAAAAAGCTGATATGTACTTAGTTGGACGTGTAACAAGTGAGCTTTAAGCCACTTGACTTAGCTTGTACTTAAGATGCTTGCTCACTATAAATAGCAAGCAAATGTGAATGAAAAAATCAGATTATTGCAAACAAAAAAAGACTTGTCTTACATTCGTTTCTTGGATTAGAAACAAAAACCTGAAATTCTTGGATTTGGAATTTCGTTTCCTTTGCTTAGTTAGCTAGTTTAGGCTACTAGTTGGCTTGTGATCTTAGGAATCCAAAACGTTTCTTAGTGGTGTGACTTTATCTAAGAAGCCTTTGGTTCTTTAGCCTTATCTATCCCTTGGTTTATCCCTTGTGTATTTCGAGTGTTACTCCAAATATACAACATTTGGCGCTAGAAGGAGGGGGTCTAGCAAACAAATACCCAAACACAATACCCCAAACACATACCCAAACACAAACCATGGCCGACATCCCACCCCCTAATTGGCAAGAATATGTCAATAAGGTTGCACAAGAGAAAGAAGATATGGAGCAACAATGCAATATTTCAAGAATGCTTGGTGGTTCGACGCACACTTAGCAATATGGTTGGTAAGGAAGGAAGTTTGCAACGTGAGTCAATCTTTCACACTCGTTGCACCATTGGTGGAAAGGTATGTACAATGATTATTGATGGAGGTAGTTGTACCAATGTAGCTTCACAAGTAATGATAGACAAACTGAAACTTAAAACCGTTTCCTCACCCTAAACCTTATGTGATTCAATGGCTAAATCATGGTAAAGGGATTCAAGTAACACAACAAGTCTTGTTATCATTTAGCATTGGTAAAACTTATGAAGAAGAATTGTGGTGTGATGTTATACCTATGGATGCATGTCATATTTTACTTGGTAGACCTTGGTTATTTGATAGGCGTGTGATGCATGATGGGTATAAAAACACATATTCCTTCACTAAGGATGGACGGAAAATACTTCTTACCCCCCTAAACCTCAAAAACGATCACCCCATATCCACACCCCCTACTTACCTTACCACTCTCATAAAATCAGAATTGCATGAGTATAAAGCTCACAAACCATTCATTTTAAGCCAACTTGATGTCCCTTCCAAACCGTCACCAGAAGAGCCACACCCACTCCTCACCCCTCTTCTCAAAACCTTTTTCCCATGTTTTCCCCGAAGACATTCCCCATGGCTTACCCCCAAAACGTGACATACAACACAAAATTGATCTTGTTCCCGGATCAATGCTCCCAAACAAACCGGCCTATAGAACCACTCCAAAAGAAACCGAAGAGATTAAGCGGCAAGTGGAAGAATTACTATCCAAGGGTCTTATTCGTAAGTCTCTTAGTCCATGTGCTTGTCCTACTTTGATTGTGCCTAAGAAGAATGGAGAATGGAGAATGTGTGTTGATAGTAGGTCAATCAATAAAATCACTATCAAGTACCGGTTTCCTATTCCAAGGTTGAATGATTTACTTGATGATTTGCATGGTTCTAAAGTGTTCTCTAAAATTGATTTGAGAAGTGGCTATCATCAAATTCGAATTTTCGAAGGAGATGAATGGAAAAACCGCTTTCAAGACAAAGGAGGGCCTCTATGAATGGCTTGTGATGCCATTTGGTTTGTCTAATGCACCATCTACATTTATGCGCCTTATGAATCAGGTTATGCAACCTTTCATGGGTAAATTTGTTGTAGTTTATTTTGATGATATCTTGGTGTATAGTAGGGAGGAAGAAGAGCATTCTATGCATTTGCAACAGGTTTTTGAAGCCCTTGAACGTGAAAAGTTGTATGGTAACTTAGAGAAGTGTCATTTCTTCACTTCCCAAGTTATTTTTCTTGGCTTTAAAGTTTCATCACAAGGCATTGAAGTTGATGAAAAGAAAGTTGCTGCAATTCGTGAGTGGCCTACACCACAAACCGTCCAACAAGTTCGAAGCTTTCATGGACTTGCTTCTTTCTATAGAAGATTTGTACGGAACTTTAGCACTCTCATGGCACCTATCACGGAACTAACTAAAAATCAGAAGTTAGTTTGGAATGATAAGGCTCAAAAGGCCTTTGATGAGGTAAAACATCAACTTACTAGTGCACCTATTCTTGCTTTGCCTAACTTTGATGAAGTTTTTGAAGTTGAGTGCGATGCTAGTGGAGTTGGTATTGGTGCTGTTTTGTCACAAGTTGGGCGTCCCCTTGCCTACTTTAGTGAAAAACTCAATGAAGCACAACGGAAGTATAGCACCTATGATAAGGAGTTCTTTGCTCTTGTTCGTGCTTTGGACCATTGGAGACATTACCTCATTTCCAAGGAGTTCATCCTTCATTCGGATCATGAAGCCCTCAAATATCTTCAAAGCCAACAAAAAACTCCAACCTCGCCATGCCAAATGGGTGGAGTATTTGCAAGCTTTTCATTTCGTGATCAAGCATAGGAGAGGCGCCATGAACAAAGGAGCTGATGCGCTTTCAAGGAGATATACACTCTTGAATTCTTTCAAAGCAAGGGTGATTAGTGTTGATGATGTAAAAGCAAGTTACCACAATGATCATGACTTTGGTGATTTGTTTTTAAAATGTTCTAATCATGCTTACAAAGATTATTACATTTTAGATGGCTATTTGCTCAAAGGAAACAGGTTGTGCATTCCAAGATCAAGCCTAAGAGAATCTCTTATCAAAGAGTTTCATGAAGGAGGAATGGCGGGACACTTTGGCATAGAGAAGACTACTCTTCTTATCCAAGAATACTTTCATTGGCCTAGGTTGGTCCGTGATGTGGAGTTCATTGTGAAAAGATGCGTGACATGTCAAAAGGCCAAGAGTCATAGTCTACCTCAAGGCTATCTTTTGCCCTTACCTATTCCACAAGCACCATGGGAAGATATTAGTCTTGATTTCGTTGTGGGACTTCCTATCACCCAACGAAAGAAAGATTCTATAATGGTTGTTGTGGACCGATTTTTCTAAAATGGCTCATTTTATTGCTTGTCATACAACTTATGATGCTACTCATGTTGCTAACTTGTTTTTCAATGAGATTGTTCGTTTACATGGTATACCTAAATCCATGGTGAGTGATCGTGATCCAAAATTTCTAAGTCATTTTTGGCTTACATTATGGAAGAAGATGGGCACGAAATTGAACTTTAGCACTTCAAGTCATCCTCAAACAGATGGCCAAACCGAAGTGACTAATAGAACTTTGGGATCCTTGTTGCGTTCTTTGGCTACTAAACGTCCCAAGCAATGGGAAGAGATGCTTCCTCATGCGGAGTTTGCTTACAATCGTGTGCCTAGCAAGACAACAGGTTTGAGTCCTTTTGAAGTGGTGTATGGATTCAATCCGTGCACTCCTATTGACCTCACTCCCATTCCCTCACCAAGCAAGTTCAGCAAAGATGCCGAGGTGCGTGCAAACGAAATCAAGTCTATGCATGAGCAAGTTCGTTCCAAAATTGAACAAGCTAATGCAAAGACTAAGGCATACTATGACAAGAAACGAAAGGAGGTCCATTTTCAGCCCGGTGACTTAGTTTGGATTCACCTTCGAAAGGAAAGATTTTCTTCCAAAAGACGGTCCAAGGTTAGTCCTCGTAGTGATGGTCCATTTGCCATTGTTGAAAAGGTGAATGATAATGCTTACAAGGTTGAGTTGCCCGGAGATTATGGTGTTTCTAGCACCTTTAATGTGGCTGATTTGTCACCTTATTATGATGAGTTTGAAGAGTTGCCGAGTTTGAGGGCAAACTCTTTTCAAGAAGGGGGGAATGTTGTAGCCAAGCCTAACAACTTGGTTATGGACATTTCATTGGTTCAAGATGTAACATCATGCGTTGGTGCTATGCATTCTATCATTGGGCAGCAAGATATTCAACCACTTGAATTTCTTGTTGTTCTTATTAATTAGTTCGTTTTACTTCTTTTATGCTTTGAATAAGTTGTAAACTTTAATCTTATTTTAAGTTTGCAAATTAGTTATGCTCTTTAGTTCTTTTAGCTGAACATGTAATGTTACATTCACACATCAAGTACAAGATCAAGATGCATCACAAAAGCAGCCGTTTAAGCTTGTGAAGAAGGCATAAAATCCGAAACTAATTTGGAGGTATTTTAAGGCTTTAACTTGGGTGTTACAATCAGCTTCAATGAGGAGTTACAAGCTTTAAAATGAGCCTTCAAGTGGCCGTTTATTTCAGCCAGCAATGGGTACATTCAAGAGGCGTCCAAGTACATCCTTGTCTACATACATTCAAGCTTAATTCAAGGCTTGAAACAAGGGGGAGTTACACTTCACTTGCTGTTTGAATTGGGCGTGAAAAGGGGAGCCGTTACAACTCCAAGTTGCTGCTTTGATTGGCGTGAATCAAGGGGGGTTATACTCTCTTGTTTCTGATTTTATTTCACTCATAATTTGGAGGTTACAAACCGCCATTTGCTCTTGATGTATCTAGCTAAGTAAGGCTTCTTTTATTAATGTATCTAGACTACAAAAAACTGATATGTACTTAGTTGGACGTGTAACAAGTGAGCTTTAAGCCACTTAACTTAGCTTGTACTTAAGATGCTTGCTCACTATAAATAGCAAGCAAATGTGAATGAAAAATCAGATTATTGCAAACAAAAAAGACTTGTCTTACATTCGTTTCTTGGATTAGAAACAAAAACCTGAAATTCTTGGATTTGGAATTTCGTTTCCTTTGCTTAGTTAGCTAGTTTAGGCTACTAGTTGGCTTGTGATCTTAGGAATCCAAAACGTTTCTTAGTGGTGTGACTGTATCTAAGAAGCCTTTGGTTCTTTAGCCTTATCTATCCCTTGGTTTATCCCTTGTGTATTTCGAGTGTTACTCCAAATATACAACAGTTTAACTTTCATTTGATTCAATTTGCTTTGTAGAATACATTTCACTTTCATTTAATTTAAACAACTTTGTTTGAATGTGTTTGACTTTCATTTGACTAAAATAGCTTTATTTGATTGCGTTTGACTTTCATTTGATACAATTAGCTTTGTAGAACGTATTTAACTTTCATTTGATTCAAATAGCATTGTTTGAATGTGTTTGACTTTCATTTGATTCAATTAGCTTTGTAGAATGTATTTGACTTTCATTTGACTCAAATAACTTTGTTTGACTGTGTTTGACTTTCATTTGTTTCAATTTGCTTTGTAGAATGTATTTGACTTTCATTTTCTTCAAATAGCTTTGTTTGAATGTGTTTGACTTTCATTTGATTCAATTCACTTTGTAGAATGTATTTGACATTCATTTAATTTAAATAGATTTGTTTGAATGTGTTTGACTTTCATTTGATTCAATTAGCTTTGTTTGAATGTGTTTGACTTTCATTTGATTCAATTAGCTTTGTTTGAATGTGTTTCACTTTCATTTAATTCAATTAGCTTTGTAGAATGTATTTGACTTTTATTTGATTTAATTAGCTTTGTTTGAATGTATTTGACTCTCATTTGATTCAAATAGCTTTGTTTGAATGTGTTTCACTTTTATTTGATTCAATTAGCTTTGTAGAACGTATTTGACTTTCATTTTGATTCAAATAGCTTTGTTTGAATGTGTTTGATTTTCATTTGATTCCATCAGCTTTGTAGAATGTATTTGACTTTCAATTGATTCAATTAGCTTTGTTTGAATGTGTTTGACTTTCATTTGATTCAATTAGCTTTGTGTAATGTATTTAAGTTTCATTTGATTCAAATAGCTTTGTTTGAATGTGCTTGACTTTCATTTGATTCAATTAGCTTTGTAAAATGTATTTGACTTTCATTTGAGTCAAATAACTTTGTTTGACTGTGTTTGACTTTCATTTAAATTAAAAAGCTTTTTTTGAATGTGTTTGACTTTCATTTGATTTAAAAGGCTTTGTTTAAATGTGTTTGACTTTCATTTGATTCAATTAGCTTTGTAGAATGTATTTTACTTTTATTTGATTTAATTAGCTTTGTTTGAATTTATTTGACTCTCATTTGATTCAAATAGCTTTATTTGATTGCGTTTGACTTTCATTTGATACAATTAGCTTTGTAGAACGTATTTAACTATCATTTGATTCAATTAGATTTGTTTGAATGTGTTTGACTTTCATTTGATTCAATTAGCTTTGTAGAATGTAATAGACTTTTATTTGATTTAATTAGCTTTGTTTGAATGTATTTGACTCTCATTTGATTCGAATAGCTTTGTTTGAATGTGCTTGACTTTCATTTGATTCAATTAGCTTTGTTTGAATGTGTTTGACTTTCATTTGATTCAATTAGCTTTGTTGAATGTATTTGACTTTCATTTGATTCAATTAGCTTTGTTTGAATGTGTTTCACTTTCATTTGATTCAATTAGCTTTGTAGAATGTATTTGATTTTCATTTGATTCAATTAGTTTTGTAGAATGTATTTGACTTTTATTTGATTTAATTAGCTTTGTTTGAATGTATTTGACTCTCATTTGATTCAAATAGCTTTGTTTGAATGTGTTTCACTTTTATTTGATTCAATTTGCTTTGTAGAACGTATTTGACTTTCATTTGATTCAAATAGCTTTGTTTGAATGTGTTTGACTTTCATTTGATTCCATCAGCTTTGTAGAATGTATTTGACTTTCAATTGATTCAAATAGCTTTGTTGAATGTGTTTGACTTTCATTTGATTCAATTAGCTTTGTAAAATGTATTTGACTTTCATTTGAGTCAAATAACTTTGTTTGACTGTGTTTGACTTTCATTTAAATTAAAAAGCTTTTTTTGAATGTGTTTGACTTTCATTTGATTTAAAAGGCTTTGTTTAAATGTGTTTGACTTTCATTTGATTCAAATAGCTTTGTAGAATGTATTTTACTTTTATTTGATTTAATTAGCTTTGTTTGAATTTATTTGACTCTCATTTGATTCAAATAGCTTTGTTTGAACGTGTTTGACTTTCATTTGATTCAATTAGCTTTGTAGAATGTATTTGACTTTCATTTGATTCAAATAGCTTTATTTGAATGTGTTTGACTTTCATTTGATTCAATTAGCTTTGTAGAATGTATTTGACTTTCGTTTGATTCGAAATCTTTGTTTGAATGTGTTTGACTTTCATTTGATTCAATTAGCTTTGTTTGAATGAGTTTGACTTTAATTTAATTCAATTAGCTTTGTAGAATGTATTAGACTTTTATTTGATTTAATTAGCTTTGTTTGAATGTATTTGACTCTCATTTGATTCGAATAGCTTTGTTTGAATGTGCTTGACTTTCATTTGATTCAATTAGCTTTGTTGAATGTATTTGACTTTCATTTGATTCAATTAGCTTTGTTTGAATGTGTTTGACTTTCATTTGATTCAATTAGCTTTGTAGAATGTATTTGACTCTCATTTGATTCAAATAGCTTTGTTTGAATGCGTTTAACTTTCATTTGATTCAATTTGCTTTGTAGAATACATTTCACTTTCATTTAATTTTAACAACTTTGTTTGAATGTGTTTGACTTTCATTTGACTCAAATAGCTTTATTTGATTGCGTTTGACTTTCATTTGATACAATTAGCTTTGTAGAATGTATTTAACTATCATTTGATTCAATTAGATTTGTTTGAATGTGTTTGACTTTCATTTGATTCAATTAGCTTTGTAGAATGTATTTGACTTTCGTTTGATTCGAAATCTTTGTTTGAATGTGTTTGACTTTCATTTGATTCAATTAGCTTTGTTTGAATGTGTTTGACTTTAATTTAATTCAATTAGCTTTGTAGAATGTATTAGACTTTTATTTGATTTAATTAACTTTGTTTGAATGTATTTGACTCTCATTTGATTCGAATAGCTTTGTTTGAATGTGCTTGACTTTCATTTGATTCAATTAGCTTTGTTAAATGTATTTGACTTTCATTTGATTCAATTAGTTTGTTTGAATGTGTTTGACTTTCATTTGATTCAATTAGCTTTGTAGAATGTATTTGACTCTCATTTGATTCAAATAGCTTTGTTTGAATACGTTTAACTTTCATTTGATTCAATTTGCTTTGTAGAATACATTTCACTTTCATTTAATTTAAACAACTTTGTTTGAATGTGTTTGACTTTCATTTGACTAAAATAGCTTTATTTGATTGCGTTTGACTTTCATTTGATACAATTAGCTTTGTAGAACGTATTTAACTTTCATTTGATTCAAATAGCATTGTTTGAATGTATTTGACTGTGTTTGACTTTCATTTGTTTCAATTTGCTTTGTAGAATGTATTTGACTTTCATTTTCTTCAAATAGCTTTGTTTGAATGTGTTTGACTTTCATTTGATTCAATTAACTTTGTTGTTGTATATTTGGAGTAACACTCGAAATACACAAGGGATAAACCAAGGGATAGATAAGGCTAAAGAACCAAAAGCTTCTCAGATAAAGTCACACCACTAAGAAACGTTTTGGGTTCCTAAGATCACAAGCCAACTAGTAGCCTAAACTAGCTAACTAAGCAAAGGAAACGAAATTCCAAATCCAAGAATTTCAGGTTTTTGTTTCTAATCCAAGAAACGAATGTAAGACAAGTCTTTTTTGTTTGCAATAATCTGATTTTTCATTCACATTTGCTTGCTATTTATAGTGAGCAAACATCTTAAGTACAAGCTGAATTAAGTGGCTTTTAGCTCACTTGTTACACGTCCAAACTAAGTACATATCAGTTTTTGTAGCCTAGATACATTAATAAAAGAAGCCTTACTTAACTAGATACATCAAGAGCAAATGGCGGTTTGTAACCTCCAAGTTATGAGTGAAATAAAATCAGAAACAAGAGAGTATAACACCCCCTTGATTCACGCCCACAAAGCAGCAGCTTGGAGATGAAACAGCTCCCCTTTTCACGCCCAATTCAAACAGCAAGTGAAGTGTAACTCCTCCTTGTTTCAAGCCTTGAATTAAGCTTGAATGTATGTGGTCAAGGATGTACTTGGACGCCTCTTGAATGTACCAGTTGCTGGCTGAAATAAACGGCCACTTGAAGACTCAAATGAAAGCTTGTAACTCCTCATTGATGCTGATTGTAACACCCAAGTTAAAGCCTTGAAATTCCTTTGAAAAGAATTTCGGATTCCATGCTTCGTTCACATGCCTTCTTGATGTATCTTGCACTTGTACTTTGTGTGAATATTTTCGAACTATAATCAGCTAAAAATAACTAAGAAAAATATAACTAATTTGCAAACTTAAAATGACTAAAGTTTACAATTTATTCAAAGCATAAAAAGAACTAGAATAAACTAGTTAATAAGAACAACAAGAAATTCAAGGGGTTGAATATCTTGCTGCCCAAGGATAGAATGCATAGCACCAAAACATGATGCTACATCTTGAACCATCGAAATGTCCATAACCAAGTTGTTAGGCTTGGCTACAACATTCCCCCCTTCTTGAAAAGAGTTTGCCCTCAAACTCGGCAACTCTTCAAACTCATCATAGTAAAGCATCTCTTCCCATTGCTTGGGACGTTTAGTAGCCAAAGACCGCAGCAAGGATCCCAAAGTTCTATTAGTCACTTCGGTTTGACCAACTGTTTGAGGATGACTTGAAGTGCTAAAGTTCAATTTCGTGCCCATCTTCCTCCATAAAGTAAGCCAAAAATGACTTAGAAATTTTGGATCATGATCACGCACCATGGATTTAGGTACACCATGTAAACGAACAATCTCATTGAAAAACAAGTTAGCAACATGAGTAACATCATAAGCTGCATAGGCTGGTTTGTTTGGGAGCATTGATCCGGGAACAAGATCAATTTTGTGTTGTATGTCACGTTTTGGGGGTAAGCCATGGGGAATGTCTTCGGGGAAAACATAGGAAAAGGTTTTGAGAAGAGGGGTGAGGAGTGGGTGTGGCTCTTCTTGTGACGGTTTGGAAGGGACATCAAGTTGGCTTAAAATGAATGGTTTGTGAGCTTTATACTCATGCAATTCTGATTTTATGAGAGTGGTAAGGTAAGTAGGGGGTGTGGATATGGGGTGATCGTTTTTGAGGTTTAGGGGGGTAAGAAGTATTTTCCGTCCATCCTTAGTGAAGGAATATGTGTTTTTATACCCATCATGCATCACACGCCTATCAAATAACCAAGGTCTACCAAGTAAAATATGACATGCACTCATAGGTATAACATCACACCACAATTTTTCTTCATAAGTTTTACCAATGCTAAATGATAACAAGACTTGTTGTGTTACTTGAATCCCTTTACCATGATTTAACCATTGAATCGCATAAGGTTTAGGGTGAGGAACGGTTTTAAGTTTCAGCTTGTCTATCATTACTTGTGAAGCTACATTGGTACAACTACCTCCATCAATAATCAATGTACATACCTTTCCACCAATGGTGCAACGAGTGTGAAAGATTGACTCACGTTGCAAACTTCCTTCTTTGCCAACCATATTGCTAAGTGTGCGTCGAACCACCAAGCATTCTCCTTCGTCTGGTCCAAGACACGCATACTCATCATTCTCCTCAAGGTTGCTGTCCACTTCATTTTCTAATTCATCCTCCTCTTCATGCTCAATCAAAGTGACAATCCTTTTATTTGGACAATCACTAGCCAAATGTCCAAGGCCTTGACACCGAAAACATCTTCTTGGGGCTGGTTTTGGGTTGGAATTTTGGGTGTTTTGTGAAGGTGGTTTAGAAGTAGGCTGATTGGTCGTTGGGTTTAAAGGTGGGAAATTGGATGTTTGCTTTTTTTGGGGAAATGAGGTTTGAGATGCAAGACGTGATGATTCACTTTTGCCTCTTGCTTTTTGTTGCTGCTCAATCTTATGTGCTAAGATAATGAGCTCTTCAAGGGTAGAGTAAGGATGTAGTTCGGCCACATTGGCTATTTTTGGGTCAAGCCCTCCCAAAAAGCGCACCAATGTTTGAGGTTCATCTTCCTCTACTCCACATTTCATGACAAACCCTTCAAACTCCCTAGCATATTCTTCTACTGATTTTGTACCTTGTTCGAGGTTGTGGAACTTGGAAAAGTTTTCTTGCACATAGTATGTGGGAAGAAACTTTTGTTTCAGCAACTTCTTCATCTTGATCCACGATCTCACTTTCTCTTTGTCTTGCCTTTCCCTTTTGGCACACACGCTAGCCCACCAAGTTGAGGCATATTTTCTCAACTTCAAGGCTACAATTTTCACCTTCTTTTCTTCCGGTGTTTGCTTGTAATCAAACACTCTCTCCACCGTTCTAAGCCATTCTACAAACTCATCAGCATCGAGTTTGCCATCATACTCCGGAATGTCAGCCTTAATGTCATTGTTAGGCCGTGACCTTTCTCTTTCATGATAAGGTCTATCATTGTGATTGAAATTAGATTCACTCACTTCTTCATCACTATGATTGGTAAAACCCTCTTTTTGATGGCGCAACTTAATAGAAAGGTCTCTTAACTGACCTTGCAAATATTGCATTCGTTGCTCCATATCTTCTTTCTCTTGTGCAACCTTATTGACATATTCTTGCCAATTAGGGGGTGGGATGTCGGCCATGGTTTGTGTTTGGGTATGTGTTTGGGGTATTGTGTTTGGGTATTTGTTTGCTAGACCCCCTCCTTCTAGCGCCAAATGTTGTATATTTGGAGTAACACTCGAAATACACAAGGGATAAACCAAGGGATAGATAAGGCTAAAGAACCAAAAGCTTCTCAGATAAAGTCACACCACTAAGAAACGTTTTGGGTTCCTAAGATCACAAGCCAACTAGTAGCCTAAACTAGCTAACTAAGCAAAGGAAACGAAATTCCAAATCCAAGAATTTCAGGTTTTTGTTTCTAATCCAAGAAACGAATGTAAGACAAGTCTTTTTTGTTTGCAATAATCTGATTTTTCATTCACATTTGCTTGCTATTTATAGTGAGCAAACATCTTAAGTACAAGCTGAATTAAGTGGCTTTTAGCTCACTTGTTACACGTCCAAACTAAGTACATATCAGTTTTTGTAGCCTAGATACATTAATAAAAGAAGCCTTACTTAACTAGATACATCAAGAGCAAATGGCGGTTTGTAACCTCCAAGTTATGAGTGAAATAAAATCAGAAACAAGAGAGTATAACACCCCCTTGATTCACGCCCACAAAGCAGCAGCTTGGAGATGAAACAGCTCCCCTTTTCACGCCCAATTCAAACAGCAAGTGAAGTGTAACTCCTCCTTGTTTCAAGCCTTGAATTAAGCTTGAATGTATGTGGTCAAGGATGTACTTGGACGCCTCTTGAATGTACCAGTTGCTGGCTGAAATAAACGGCCACTTGAAGACTCAAATGAAAGCTTGTAACTCCTCATTGATGCTGATTGTAACACCCAAGTTAAAGCCTTGAAATTCCTTTGAAAAGAATTTCGGATTCCATGCTTCGTTCACATGCCTTCTTGATGTATCTTGCACTTGTACTTTGTGTGAATATTTTCGAACTATAATCAGCTAAAAATAACTAAGAAAAATATAACTAATTTGCAAACTTAAAATGACTAAAGTTTACAATTTATTCAAAGCATAAAAAGAACTAGAATAAACTAGTTAATAAGAACAACAAGAAATTCAAGGGGTTGAATATCTTGCTGCCCAAGGATAGAATGCATAGCACCAAAACATGATGCTACATCTTGAACCATCGAAATGTCCATAACCAAGTTGTTAGGCTTGGCTACAACATTTGTAGAATGTATTTGACATTCATTTAATTTAAATAGATTTGTTTGAATGTGTTTGACTTTCATTTGATTCAATTAGCTTTGTTTGAATGTGTTTGACTTTCATTTGATTCAATTAGCTTTGTTTGAATGTGTTTCACTTTCATTTGATTCAATTAGCTTTGTAGAATGTATTTGACTTTTATTTGATTTAATTAGCTTTGTTTGAATGTATTTGACTCTCATTTGATTCAAATAGCTTTGTTTGAATGTGTTTCACTTTTATTTGATTCAATTAGCTTTGTAGAACGTATTTGACTTTCATTTGATTCAAATAGCTTTGTTTGAATGTGTTTGATTTTCATTTGATTCCATCAGCTTTGTAGAATGTATTTGACTTTCAATTGATTCAAATAGCTTTGTTTGAATGTGTTTGACTTTCATTTGATTCAATTAGCTTTGTGTAATGTATTTAAGTTTCATTTGATTCAAATAGCTTTGTTTGAATGTGCTTGACTTTCATTTGATTCAATTAGCTTTGTAAAATGTATTTGACTTTCATTTGAGTCAAATAACTTTGTTTGACTGTGTTTGACTTTCATTTAAATTAAAACGCTTTTTTTTGAATGTGTTTGACTTTCATTTGATTTAAAAGGCTTTGTTTAAATGTGTTTGACTTTCATTTGATTCAATTAGCTTTATAGAATGTATTTTACTTTTATTTGATTTAATTAGCTTTGTTTGAATTTATTTGACTCTCATTTGATTCAAATAGCTTTGTTTGAATGTGTTTCACTTTTATTTGATTCAATTAGCTTTGTAGAACGTATTTGACTTTCATTTGATTCAAATAGCTTTGTTTGATTGCGTTTGACTTTCATTTGATACAATTAGCTTTGTAGAACGTATTTAACTTTCATTTGATTCAAATAGCTTTGTTTGAATGTGTTTGACTTTCATTTGATTCAATTAGCTTTGTTTGAATGTGTTTGACTTTAATTGAATTCAATTAGCTTTGTAGAATGTATTAGAATTTTATTTGATTTAATTAGCTTTGTTTGAATGTATTTGACTCTCATTTATTTCGAATAGCTTTGTTTGAATGTGCTTGACTTTCATTCGATTCAATTAGCTTTGATGAATGTATTTGACTTTCATTTTATTCAATTACCTTTGTTTGAATGTGTTTGACTTTCATTTGATTCAATTAGCTTTGTAGAATGTATTTGACTCTCATTTGATTCAAATAGCTTTCTTTGAATGCGTTTAACTTTCATTTGATTCAATTTGCTTTGTAGAATACATTTCACTTTCATTTAATTTAAACAACTTTGTTTGAATGTGTTTGACTTTCATTTCTCAAATAGCTTTGTTTGATTGCGTTTGACTTTCATTTGATACAATTAGCTTTGTAGAACGTATTTAACTTTCATTTGATTCAAATAGCTTTGTTTGAATGTGTTTAACTTTCATTTGATTCAATTAGCTTTGTAGAATGTATTTGACTTTCATTTGACTCAAATAACTTTGTTTGACTGTGTTTGACTTTCATTTGTTTCAATTTGCTTTGTAGAATGTATTTGACTTTCATTTTCTTCAAATAGCTTTGTTTGAATGTGTTTGACTTTCATTTGATTCAATTAGCTTTGTAAAATGTATTTGACTTTCATTTGATTCAAATAGCTTTATTTGAATGTGTTTGACTTTCATTTGATTCAATTAGCTTTGTAGAATGTATTTGACTTTCATTTGATTTGAAATCTTTGTTTGAATGTGTTTGACTTTCATTTGATTCAATTAGCTTTGTTTGAATGTGTTTCACTTTCATTTGATTCAATTAGCTTTGTAGAATGTATTTGACTTTTATTTGATTTAATTAGCTTTGTTTGAATGTATTTGACTCTCATTTGATTCAAATAGCTTTGTTTGAATGTGTTTCACTTTTATTTGATTCAATTAGCTTTTTAGAACGTATTTGACTTTCATTTGATTCAAATAGCTTTGTTTGAATGTGTTTGATTTTCATTTGATTCCATCAGCTTTGTAGAATGTATTTGACTTTCAATTGATTCAAATAGCTTTGTTTGAATGTGCTTGACTTTCATTTGATTCAATTAGCTTTGTTTGAATGTGTTTGACTTTCATTTGATTCAATTAGCTTTGTTGAATGTATTTGACTTTCATTTGATTCAATTAGCTTTGTTTGAATGTGTTTGACTTTCATTTGATTCAATTAGCTTTGTATAATGTATTTGAGTTTCATTTGATTCAAATAGCT
The DNA here is from genome assembly GCF_001683475.1 of Chenopodium quinoa. Classification (NCBI taxonomy): domain Eukaryota; kingdom Viridiplantae; phylum Streptophyta; class Magnoliopsida; order Caryophyllales; family Amaranthaceae; genus Chenopodium; species Chenopodium quinoa. The sequence continues at coordinate 23,132 of NW_018742490.1, forward strand.
TTGTTTGAATGTGTTTGACTTTTATTTGATTCAATTAGCTTTGTAAAATGTATTTGACTTTCATTTGAGTCAAATAACTTTGTTTGACTGTGTTTTACTTTCATTTAAATTAAAAAGCTTTTTTTGAATGTGTTTGACTTTCATTTGATTTAAAAGGCTTTGTTTAAATGTGTTTGACTTTCATTTGATTCAATTTGCTTTGTAGAATGTATTTTACTTTTATTTGATTTAATTAGCTTTGTTTGAATTTATTTGACTCTCATTTGATTCAAATAGCTTTGTTTGAATGTGTTTGACTTTCATTTGATTCAATTAGCTTTGTAGAATGTATTTGACTTTCATTTGATTCAAATAGCTTTATTTGAATGTGTTTGACTTTCATTTGATTCAATTAGCTTTGTAGAATGTATTTGACTTTTGTTTGATTCGAAATCTTTGTTTGAATGTGTTTGACTTTCATTTGATTCAATTAGCTTTGTTTGAATGTGTTTGACTTTAATTTAATTCAATTAGCTTTGTAGAACGTATTAGACTTTTATTTGATTTAATTAGCTTTGTTTGAATGTATTTGACTCTCATTTGATTCGAATAGCTTTGTTTGAATGTGCTTGACTTTCATTTGATTCAATTAGCTTTGTTGAATGTATTTGACTTTCATTTGATTCAATTAGCTTTGTTGAATGTATTTGACTTTCATTTGATTCAATTAGCTTTGTTTGAATGTGTTTGACTTTCATTTGATTCAATTAGCTTTGTAGAATGTATTTGACTCTCATTTGATTCAAATAGCTTTGTTTGAATGTGTTTAACTTTCATTTGATTCAATTTGCTTTGTAGAATACATTTCACTTTCATTTAATTTAAACAACTTTGTTTGAATGTGTTTGACTTTCATTTGACTAAAATAGCTTTATTTGATTGCGTTTGACTTTCATTTGATACAATTAGCTTTGTAGAACGTATTTAACTTTCATTTGATTCAAATAGCATTGTTTGAATGTGTTTGACTTTCATTTGATTCAATTAGCTTTGTAGAATGTATTTGACTTTCATTTGACTCAAATAACTTTGTTTGACTGTGTTTGACTTTCATTTGTTTCAATTTGCTTTGTAGAATGTATTTGACTTTCATTTTCTTCAAATAGCTTTGTTTGAATGTGTTTGACTTTCATTTGATTCAATTAACTTTGTAGAATGTATTTGACATTCATTTAATTTAAATAGATTTGTTTGAATGTGTTTGACTTTCATTTGATTCAATTAGCTTTGTTTGAATGTGTTTGACTTTCATTTGATTCAATTAGCTTTGTTTGAATGTGTTTCACTTTCATTTGATTCAATTAGCTTTGTAGAATGTATTTGACTTTTATTTGATTTAATTAGCTTTGTTTGAATGTATTTGACTCTCATTTGATTCAAATAGCTTTGTTTGAATGTGTTTCACTTTTATTTGATTCAATTAGCTTTGTAGAACGTATTTGACTTTCATTTGATTCAAATAGCTTTGTTTGAATGTGTTTGATTTTCATTTGATTCCATCAGCTTTGTAGAATGTATTTGACTTTCAATTGATTCAAATAGCTTTGTTTGAATGTGTTTGACTTTCATTTGATTCAATTAGCTTTGTGTAATGTATTTAAGTTTCATTTGATTCAAATAGCTTTGTTTGAATGTGCTTGACTTTCATTTGATTCAATTAGCTTTGTAAAATGTATTTGACTTTCATTTGAGTCAAATAACTTTGTTTGACTGTGTTTGACTTTCATTTAAATTAAAAAGCTTTTTTTGAATGTGTTTGACTTTCATTTGATTTAAAAGGCTTTGTTTAAATGTGTTTGACTTTCATTTGATTCAATTAGCTTTGTAGAATGTATTTTACTTTTATTTGATTTAATTAGCTTTGTTTGAATTTATTTGACTCTCATTTGATTCAAATAGCTTTGTTTGAATGTGTTTGACTTTCATTTGATTCAATTAGCTTTGTAGAATGTATTTGACTTTCATTTGATTCAAATAGCTTTATTTGAAAGTGTTTGACTTTCATTTGATTCAATTAGCTTTGTAGAATATATTTGACATTCATTTGATTCGAAATCTTTGTTTGAATGTGTTTGACTTTCATTTGATTCAATTAGCTTTGTTTGAATGTGTTTGACTTTAATTTAATTCAATTAGCTTTGTAGAATGTATTAGAATTTTATTTGATTTAATTAGCTTTGTTTGAATGTATTTGACTCTCATTTGATTCGAATAGCTTTGTTTGAATGTGCTTGACTTTCATTTGATTCAATTAGCTTTGTTGAATGTATTTGACTTTTATTTGATTCAATTAGCTTTGTTTGAATGTGTTTGAATTTTATTTGATTCAATTAGCTTTGTAGAATGTATTTGACTCTCATTTGATTCAAATAGCTTTCTTTGAATGCGTTTAACTTTCATTTGATTCAATTTGCTTTGTAGAATACATTTCACTTTCATTTAATTTAAACAACTTTGTTTGAATGTGTTTGACTTTCATTTCTCAAATAGCTTTGTTTGATTGCGTTTGACTTTCATTTGATACAATTAGCTTTGTAGAACGTATTTAACTTTCATTTGATTCAAATAGCTTTGTTTGAATGTGTTTAACTTTCATTTGATTCAATTAGCTTTGTAGAATGTATTTGACTTTCATTTGATTCAATTAGCTTTGTTGAATGTATTTGACTTTCATTTGATTCAATTAGCTTTGTTTGAATGTGTTTGACTTTCATTTGATTCAATTAGCTTTGTAGAATGTATTTGACTCTCATTTGATTCAAATAGCTTTGTTTGAATGCGTTTAACTTTCATTTGATTCAATTTGCTTTGTAGAATACATTTCACTTTCATTTAATTTAAACAACTTTGTTTGAATGTGTTTGACTTTCATTTGACTAAAATAGCTTTATTTGATTGCGTTTGACTTTCATTTGATACAATTAGCTTTGTAGAACGTATTTAACTTTCATTTGATTCAAATAGCATTGTTTGAATGTGTTTGACTTTCATTTGATTCAATTAGCTTTGTAGAATGTATTTGACTTTCATTTGACTCAAATAACTTTGTTTGACTGTGTTTGACTTTCATTTGTTTCAATTTGCTTTGTAGAATGTATTTGACTTTCATTTTCTTCAAATAGCTTTGTTTGAATGTGTTTGACTTTCATTTGACTCAATTAGCTTTGTAGAATGTATTTGACTTTCATTTGATTCAAATAGCTTTATTTGAATGTGTTTGACTTTCATTTGATTCAATTAGCTTTGTAGAATGTATTTGACTTTCATTTGATTTGAAATCTTTGTTTGAATGTGTTTGACTTTCATTTGATTCAATTAGCTTTGTTTGAATGTGTTTCACTTTCATTTGATTCAATTAGCTTTGTAGAATGTATTTGACTTTTATTTGATTTAATTAGCTTTGTTTGAATGTATTTGACTCTCATTTGATTCAAATAGCTTTGTTTGAATGTGTTTCACTTTTATTTGATTCAATTAGCTTTGTAGAACGTATTTGACTTTCATTTGATTCAAATAGCTTTGTTTGAATGTGTTTGATTTTCATTTGATTCCATCAGCTTTGTAGAATGTATTTGACTTTCAATTGATTCAAATAGCTTTGTTTGAATGTGCTTGACTTTCATTTGATTCAATTAGCTTTGTTTGAATGTGTTTGACTTTCATTTGATTCAATTAGCTTTGTTGAATGTATTTGACTTTCATTTGATTCAATTAGCTTTGTTTGAATGTGTTTGACTTTCATTTGATTCAATTAGCTTTGTATAATGTATTTGAGTTTCATTTGATTCAAATAGCTTTGTTTGAATGTGTTTGACTTTCATTTGATTCAATTAGCTTTGTAAAATGTATTTGACTTTCATTTGAGTCAAATAACTTTGTTTGACTGTGTTTGACTTTCATTTAAATTAAAAAGCTTTTTTTGAATGTGTTTGACTTTCATTTGATTTAAAAGGCTTTGTTTAAATGTGTTTGACTTTCATTTGATTCAATTAGCTTTGTAGAATGTATTTTACTTTTATTTGATTTAATTAGCTTTGTTTGAATTTATTTGACTCTCATTTGATTCAAATAGCTTTGTTTGAATGTGTTTGACTTTCATTTGATTCAATTAGCTTTGTAGAATGTATTTGACTTTCATTTGATTCAAATAGCTTTATTTGAATGTGTTTGACTTTCTTTTGATTCAATTAGCTTTGTAGAATGTATTTGACTTTTGTTTGATTCGAAATCTTTGTTTGAATGTGTTTGACTTTCATTTGATTCAATTAGCTTTGTTTGAATGTGTTTGACTTTAATTAATTCAATTAGCTTTGTAGAGCGTATTAGACTTTTATTTGATTTAATTAGCTTTGTTTGAATGTATTTGACTCTCATTTGATTCGAATAGCTTTGTTTGAATGTGCTTGACTTTCATTTGATTCAATTAGCTTTGTTGAATGTATTTGACTTTCATTTAATTCAATTAGCTTTGTTTGAATGTGTTTGACTTTCATTTGATTCAATTAGCTTTGTAGAATGCATTTGACTCTCATTTGATTCAAATAGCTTTGTTTGAATGCGTTTAACTTTCATTTGATTCAATTTGCTTTGTAGAATACATTTCACTTTCATTTAATTTAAACAACTTTGTTTGAATGTGTTTAACTTTCATTTGACTAAAATAGCTTTATTTGATTGCGTTTGACTTTCATTTGATACAATTAGCTTTGTAGAACGTATTTAACTTTCATTTGATTCAAATAGCATTGTTTGAATGTGTTTGACTTTCATTTGATTCAATTAGCTTTGTAGAATGTATTTGACTTTCATTTGACTCAAATAACTTTGTTTGACTGTATTTGACTTTCATTTGTTTCATTTTGCTTTGTAGAATGTATTTGACTTTCATTTTCTTCAAATAGCTTTGTTTGAATGTGTTTGACTTTCTTTTGATTCAATTAGCTTTGTAGAATGTATTTGACTTTTGTTTGATTCGAAATCTTTGTTTGAATGTGTTTGACTTTCATTTGATTCAATTAGCTTTGTTTGAATGTGTTTGACTTTAATTAATTCAATTAGCTTTGTAGAGCGTATTAGACTTTTATTTGATTTAATTAGCTTTGTTTGAATGTATTTGACTCTCATTTGATTCGAATAGCTTTGTTTGAATGTGCTTGACTTTCATTTGATTCAATTAGCTTTGTTGAATGTATTTGACTTTCATTTAATTCAATTAGCTTTGTTTGAATGTGTTTGACTTTCATTTGATTCAATTAGCTTTGTAGAATGCATTTGACTCTCATTTGATTCAAATAGCTTTGTTTGAATGCGTTTAACTTTCATTTGATTCAATTTGCTTTGTAGAATACATTTCACTTTCATTTAATTTAAACAACTTTGTTTGAATGTGTTTAACTTTCATTTGACTAAAATAGCTTTATTTGATTGCGTTTGACTTTCATTTGATACAATTAGCTTTGTAGAACGTATTTAACTTTCATTTGATTCAAATAGCATTGTTTGAATGTGTTTGACTTTCATTTGATTCAATTAGCTTTGTAGAATGTATTTGACTTTCATTTGACTCAAATAACTTTGTTTGACTGTATTTGACTTTCATTTGTTTCATTTTGCTTTGTAGAATGTATTTGACTTTCAGTTTCTTCAAATAGCTTTGTTTGAATGTGTTTGACTTTCATTTGATTCAATTAACTTTGTAGAATGTATTTGACATTCATTTAATTTAAATAGATTTGTTTGAATGTGTTTGACTTTCATTTGATTCAATTAGCTTTGTTTGAATGTGTTTGACTTTCATTTGATTCAATTAGCTTTGTTTGAATGTGTTTCATTTTCATTTGATTCAATTAGCTTTGTAGAATGTATTTGACTTTTATTTGATTTAATTAGCTTTGTTTGAATGTATTTGACTCTCATTTGATTCAAATAGCTTTGTTTGAATGTGTTTCACTTTTATTTGATTCAATTAGCTTTGTAGAACGTATTTGACTTTCATTTGATTCAAATAGCTTTGTTTGAATGTGTTTGATTTTCATTTGATTCCATCAGCTTTGTAGAATGTATTTGACTTTCAATTGATTCAAATAGCTTTGTTTGAATGTGTTTGACTTCATTTGATTCAATTAGCTTTGTATAATGTATTTAAGTTTCATTTGATTCAAATTGCTTTGTTTGAATGTGTTTGACTTTCATTTGATTCAATTAGCTTTGTAAAATGTATTTGACTTTCATTTGAGTCAAATAACTTTGTTTGACTGTGTTTGACTTTCATTTAAATTAAAAAGCTTTTTTTGAATGTGTTTGACTTTCATTTGATTTAAAAGGCTTTGTTTAAATGTGTTTGACTTTCATTTGATTCAATTAGCTTTGTAGAATGTATTTTACTTTTATTTGATTTAATTAGCTTTGTTTGAATTTATTTTACTCTCATTTGATTCAAATAGCTTTGTTTGAATGTGTTTGACTTTCATTTGATTCAATTAGCTTTGTAGAATGTATTTGACTTTCATTTGATTCAAATAGCTTTATTTGAATGTGTTTGACTTTCATTTGATTCAATTAGCTTTGTAGAATGTATTTGACATTCATTTGATTTGAAATCTTTGTTTGAATGTGTTTGACTTTCATTTGATTCAATTAGCTTTGTTTGAATGTGTTTGACTTTAATTTAATTCAATTAGCTTTGTAGAATGTATTAGAATTTTATTTGATTTAATTAGCATTGTTTGAATGTATTTGACTCTCATTTATTTCGAATAACTTTGTTTGAATGTGCTTGACTTTCATTTGATTCAGTTAGCTTTGTTGAATGTATTTGACTTTCATTTTATTCAATTAGCTTTGTTTGAATGTGTTTGACTTTCATTTGATTCAATTAGCTTTGTAGAATGTATTTGACTCTCATTTGATTCAAATAGCTTTGTTTGAATGCGTTTAACTTTCATTTGATTCAATTTGCTTTGTAGAAATACATTTCACTGTCATTTAATTTAAACAACTTTGTTTGAATGTGTTTGACTTTCATTTGACTAAAAATAGCTTTAATTTGATTGCGTTTGACTTTCATTTGATACAATTAGCTTTGTAGAACGTATTTAACTTTCATTTGATTCAAATAGTTTGAATGTGTTTGACTTTCATTTAATTCAATTAGCTTTGTAGAATGTATTTGACTTTCATTTGACTCAAATAACTTTGTTTGACTGTGTTTGACTTTCATTTGTTTCAATTTGCTTTGTAGAATGTATTTGACTTTCATTTTCTTCAAATAGCTTTGTTTGAATGTGTTTGACTTTTATTTGATTCAATTAGCTTTGTAGAATGTATTTGACATGCATTTAATTTAAATAATTTGTTGAATGTGTTTGACTTTCATTGATTCAATTAGCTTTGTTTGAATGTGTTTGACTTTCATTTGATTCAATTAGCTTTGTTTGAATGTGTTTACTTTCATTTGATTCAATTAGCTTTGTAGAATGTATTTGACTTTCATTTGATTCAATTAGCTTTGTAGAATGTATTTGACTTT
>NW_018742491.1:0-20566 GCF_001683475.1 Chenopodium quinoa
AAACACATTCAAACAATGCTATCTGAATCAAAGAAAGTCAAATGCATTCAAAAAAGATAATTAAATCAAACGAAAGTCAAACACATTCAGACAAAGCTAATTGCATCAAATGAAAGTAAAAACATTCAAACAAAGCTAATTAAATCATATGAAAGTCAAATGCTTTCAAAAAAGCTATTGAATCAAGTAAAAGTCCAAAGAATTCAAACAAAGCTTTTTGAATCAAATGATTGTCAAATGCATTCAACGAGGCTAATTGAATCATATGTCAGTCAAACAAAACTTTTGAATCAAATGAAAGTCAAATGCATTCAACAAAGCAAATTGACTCAATGAAAGTTAACCACATTCAAGCAAAGCTTATTGAATCAAATGAAAGTCAAACACATTTAAACAAAGCTATTTGAACCAAATGAAAGTCAAACACATTCAAGAAATGCTATTTGAATCAAATTAAAGTCAAACACATTCAACAAAGCTTTTTGAATTAAATGAAAGTCAAATGCATTAAACAAAGCTAATTGATTCAAATTAAAGTCAATCACATCAAACAAAGCTAATTTAATCAAATGAAATCAAACACATTCAAACAAAGCTTTTCAATCAAATGAAATTCAAATGCATTCAAATAGCAATTTGAATCAAGTGAAAGTCAACAAAGCTTTTTGAATCAATGATTGTCAAATCCGTTCAACGATGCTAATTGAATCATATGAAAGTCAGCATTCAAACAAATCTTTTTGAATCAACTGAAAGTCAAATGCAATTAAAAAAAAGTAATTAAATCAAGTGAAAGTCAATTACATTTAACAAAGCTTTTTAAATCAAATGAAAGTTAAATGCATTCAAAAAAAGCTAATTGAATCAAGTGAAAGTCTAGTAATTCAAACAAAGTTTTTGAATCAAATGACTGTCAAATGCGTTCAACGATGCTAATTGAATCAAATGAAAGTCAAACACATTCAAACAAAGCTTTTTGAATCAAATGAAAGTCATATGCATTCAACAAAGCTAATTGAATCAAATGAAAGTCAATGGCATTCTAACAAACCTAATTGAATCAAACGAAAGTCAATGGCATTCTAACAAACCTAATTGAATCAAATGAAAGTCAACCACATTCAAACAAAGCTAATGAATCAAATGAAAGTTAACCACATTCAAACAAAGCTAATTTAAATCAAGTGAAATTCAAACACATTCAAACAAAGCTTTTTGAATCCAAAGAAAGTCAAATGAGTTCAAAAAAGCTAATTGAATCAAGTGAAAGTCAAACAAATTCAAACATAGCTTTTTGAATCAAATGATTGTCAAATGCATTCAACGATACTAATTGAATCATATGAAAGTCAAACACATTCAAACAAATCTTTTTGAATCAAATGAAAGTCAAATGCATTCAACAGATCAAATTGAATCAATTAAAAAGTCAACCACATTCAAACAAAGCTAATTAATCCAATGGAAGGCAAACACATTCAAACAAAGCTATTTGAATCAAATGAAAGTCAAACACATTCAAACAATGCTATCTGAATCAAATGAAAGTCAAATGCATTCAAAAAGATAATTAAATCAAACGAAAGTCAAACACATTCAGACAAAGCTAATTGCATCAAATGAAAGTCAAAAACATTCAAACAAAGCTAATTAAATCATATGAAAGTCAAATGCTTTCAAAAAAGCTAATTGAATCAAGTAAAAGTCCAAAGAATTCAAACAAAGCTTTTTGAATCAAATGATTGTCAAATGCATTCAACGAGGCTAATTGAATCATATGACAGTCAAACAAAACTTTTTGAATCAAATGAAAGTCAAATGCATTCAACAAAGCAAATTGACTCAATTGAAAGTTAACCACATTCAAGCAAAGCTAATTGAATCAAATGAAAGTCAAACACATTTAAACAAAGCTATTTGAACCAAATGAAAGTCAAACACATTCAAGAAATGCTATTTGAATCAAATGAAAGTCAAACGCATTCAAAAAAGGTATTTAAATCAAGTGAAAGTCAAAATCATTCAAAAAAGCTATTTGAATCAAATTAAAGTCAAACACATTCAAACAAAGCTTTTTGAATTAAATGAAAGTCAAATGCATTAAACAAAGCTAATTGATTCAAATGAAAGTCAATCACATTCAAAAAAAGCTAATTTAATCAAATGAAAATCAAACACATTCAAACAAAGCTTTTTCAATCAAATGAAATTCAAATGCATTCAAAATAGCGATTTGAATCAAGTGAAAGTCAAACAAAGCTTTTTGAATCAAATGATTGTCAAATCCGTTCAACGATGCTAATTGAATCATATGAAAGTCAAGCACATTCAAACAAATCTTTTTGAATCAACTGAAAGTCAAATGCAATTAAAAAAAAGTAATTAAATCAAGTGAAAGTCAATTACATTTAAACAAAGCTTTTTAAATCAAATGAAAGTTAAATGCATTCAAAAAAGCTAATTGAATCAAGTGAAAGTCTAGGTAATTCAAACAAAGTTTTTTGAATCAAATGACTGTCAAATGCGTTCAACGATGCTAATTGAATCAAATGAAAGTCAAACACATTCAAACAAAGCTTTTTGAATCAAATGAAAATATGCATTCAACAAAGCTAATTGAATCAAATGAAAGTCAATGGCATTCTAAAAAACCTAATTGAATCAAACGAAAGTCAATGGCATTCTAACAAACCTAATTGAATCAAATGAAAGTCAACCACATTCAAACAAAGCTAATTGAATCAAATGAAAGTTAACCACATTCAAACAAAGCTAATTTAAATCAAGTGAAATTCAAACACATTCAAACAAAGCTTTTTGAATCCAAAGAAAGTCAAATGAGTTCAAAAAAGCTAATTGAATCAAGTGAAAGTCAAACAAATTCAAACATAGCTTTTTGAATCAAATGATTGTCAAATGCATTCAACGATACTAATTGAATCATATGAAAGTCAAACACATTCAAACAAATCTTTTTGAATCAAATGAAAGTCAAATGCATTCAACAGATCAAATTGAATCACTTAAAAGTCAACCACATTCAAACAAAGCTAATTAAATCCAATGGAAGGCAAACACATTCAAAAAAGCTATTTGAATCAAATGAAAGTCAAACACATTCAAACAATGCTATCTGAATCAAATGAAAGTCAAATGCATTCAAAAAAGATAATTAAATCAAACGAAAGTCAAACACATTCAGACAAAGCTAATTGCATCAAATGAAAGTCAAAAACATTCAAACAAAGCTAATTAAATCATATGAAAGTCAAATGCTTTCAAAAAAGCTAATTGAATCAAGTAAAAGTCCAAAGAATTCAAACAAAGCTTTTTGAATCAAATGATTGTCAAATGCATTCAACGAGGCTAATTGAATCATATGACAGTCAAACAAAACTTTTTGAATCAAATGAAAGTCAAATGAATTCAACAAAGCAAATTGACTCAATGAAAGTTAACCACATTCAAGCAAAGCTAATTGAATCAAATGAAAGTCAAACACATTTAAACAAAGCTGTTTGAACCAAATGAAAGTCAAACACATTCAAGAAATGCTATTTGAATCAAATGAAAGTTCAAACACATTTCAAAAAAGGTATTTAAATCAAGTGAAAGTCAAAATCATTCAAACAAAGCTATTTTGAATCAAATTAAAGTCAAACACATTCAAACAAAGCTTGTTGAATTAAATGAAAGTCAAATGCATTAAACAAAGCTAATTGATTCAAATGAAAGTCAATCTCATTCAAACAAAGCTAATTTAGTCAAATGAAAAAATCAAACACATTCAAACAAAGCTTTTTCAATCAAATGAAATTCAAATGCATTCAAAATAGCGATTTGAATCAAGTGAAAGTCATACAAAGCTTTTTGAATCAAATGATTGTCAAAATCCGTTCAACGATGCTAATTGAATCATATGAAAGTCAAGCAGATTCAAACAAATCTTTTTGAATCAAACTGAAAGTCAAATGCAATTAAAAAAAAAGTAATTAAATCAAGTGAAAGTCAATTACATTTAAACAAAGCTTTTTTAAATCAAATGAAAGTTAAATGCATTCAAAAAAGCTAATTGAATCAAGTGAAAGTCTAGGTAATTCAAACAAAGTTTTTGAATCAAATGACTGTCAAATGCGTTCAACGATGCTAATTGAATCAAATGAAAGTCAAACACATTCAAACAAAGCTTTTTGAATCAAATGAAAGTCATATGCATTCAACAAAAGCTATTGAATCAAATTAAAGTCAATGGCATTCTAACAAACCTAATTGAATCAAACGAAAGTCAATGGCATTCTAACAAACCTAATTGAATCAAGTGAAAGTCAACCACATTCAAACAAAGCTAATTGTATCAAATGAAAGTTAACCACATTCAAACAAAGCTAATTTAAATCAAGTGAAATTCAAACACATTCAAACAAAGCTTTTTGAATCCAAAGAAAGTCAAACGAGTTCAAAAAAGCTAATTGAACCAAGTGAAAGTCAAACAAATTGAAACATAGCTTTTTTAATCAAATGATGTCAAATGCATTCAACGATACTAATTGAATCATATGAAAGTCAAACACATTCAAACAAATCTTTTTGAGTCAAATGAAAGTCAAATGCATTCAACAGATCAAATTGAATCACTTAAAAGTCAACCACATTCAAACAAAGCTAATTAAATCCAATGGAAGGCAAAACACATTCAAACAAAGCTATTTGAATCAAATGAAAGTTAAACACATTCAAATAATGCTATCTGAATCAAATGAAAGTCAAATGCATTCAAAAAAGATAATTAAATCAAACGAAAAGTCAAAACACATTCAGACAAAGCTAATTGCATCAAATGAAAGACAAAAAACATTCAAACAAAGCTAATTAAAATCATATGATAGTCAAATGCTTTCAAAAAAGCTAATTGAATCAAGTAAAAGTCCAAAGAATTCAAACAAAGCTTTTTGAATCAAATGATTGTCAAATGCATTCAACGAGGCTAATTGAATCATATGACAGTCATACAAAAACTTTTTGAATCAAATGAAAGTCAAATGCATTCAACAAAGCAAATTGACTCAATTGAAAGTTAACCACATTCAAGCAAAGCTAATTGAATCAAATGAAAGTCAAACACATTTAAACAAAGCTATTTCAACCAAATGAAAGTCAAACACATTCAAGAAATGCTATTTGAATCAAATGAAAGTCAAACGCATTCAAAAAAAGGTATTTAAATCAAGTGAAAGTCAAAATCATTCAAACAAAGCTATTTGAATCAAATTAAAGTCAAACACATTCAAACAAAGCTTTTTGAATTAAATGAAAGTTAAATGCATTAAACAAAGCTAATTGGTTCAAATGAAAGTCAATCACATTCAAAACAAAGCTAATTTAATCAAATGAAAATCAAAACACATTCAAACAAAGCTTTTTCAATCAAATGAAATCAAATGCATTCAAAAATAGCGATTTGAATCAAGTGAAAGTCATACAAAAGCTTTTTGAATCAAAAATGATTGTCAAATCCGTTCAACGATCTAATTGAATCATATGAAAGTCAAGCAGATTCAAACAAATCTTTTTGAATCAACTGAAAGTCAAATGCAATTAAAAAAAAAGTAATTAAATCAAGTGAAAGTCAATTACATTTAAACAAAGCTTTTTAAATCAAATGAAAGTTAAATGCATTCAAAAAAGCTAATTGAATCAAGTGAAAGTCTAGGTAATTCAAACAAAAGTTTTTTGAATCAAATGACTGTCAAATGGTTCAACGATGCTAATTGAATCAAATGAAAGTCAAACATATTCAAACAAAGCTTTTTGAATCAAATGAAAGTCATATGCATTCAACAAAGCTAATTGAATCAAATTAAGGTCAATGGCATTCTAACAAACCTAATTGAATCAAACGAAAGTCAATGGCATTCTAACAAACCTAATTGAATCAAATGAAAGTCAACCACATTCAAACAAAGCTAATTGTATCAAATGAAAGTTAACCACATTCAAACAAAGCTAATTTAAATCAAGTGAAATTCAAACACATTCAAACAAAGCTTTTTGAATCCAAAGAAAGTCAAATGAGTTTCAAAAAAGCTAATTGAATCAAGTGAAAGTCAAACAAAATTGAAACATAGCTTTTTGAATCAAATGATTGTCAAATGCATTCAACGATACTAATTCAATCATATGAAATTCAAACACATTCAAACAAATCTTTTTGAATCAAATGAAAGTCAAATGCATTCAACAGATCAAATTGAATCAATTAAAAGTCAAACCACATTCAAACAAAGCTAATTAAATCCAATGGAAGGCAAAACACATTCAAACAAAGCTATTTGAATCAAATGAAAGTTAAACACATTCAAATAATGCTATCTGAATCAATGAAAGTCAAATGCATTCAAAAAAGATAATTAAATCAAACGAAAGTCAAACACATTCAGACAAAGCTAATTGCATCAAATGAAAGACAAAAACATTCAAACAAAGCTAATTAAATCATATGATAGTCAAATGCTTTCAAAAAAGCTAATTGAATCAAGTAAAAGTCCAAAGAATTCAAACAAAGCTTTTTGAATCAAATGATTGTCAAATGCATTCAACGAGGCTAATTGAATCATATGACAGTCATACAAAACTTTTTGAATCAAATGAAAGTCAAATGCATTCAACAAAGCAAATTGACTCAATTGAAAGTTAACCACATTCAAGCAAAGCTAATTGAATCAAATGAAAGTCAAACACATTTAAACAAAGCTATTTCAACCAAATGAAAGTCAAAACACATTCAAGAAATGCTATTTGAATCAAATGAAAGTCAAACGCATTCAAAAAAGGTATTTAAATCAAAGTGAAAGTCAAAAATCATTCAAACAAAGCTATTTGAATCAAATTAAAGTCAAACACATTCAAACAAAGCTTTTTGAATTAAATGAAAGTTAAATGCATTAAACAAAGCTAATTGGTTCAAATGAAAGTCAATCACATTCAAACAAAGCTAATTTAATCAAATGAAAATCAAACACATTCAAAACAAAGCTTTTTCAATCAAATGAAATTCAAATGCATTCAAAATAGCGATTTGAATCAAGTGAAAGTCATACAAAGCTTTTTGAATCAAAATGATTGTCAAATCCGTTCAACGATGCTAATTGAATCATATGAAAGTCAAGCAGATTCAAACAAATCTTTTTGAATCAACTGAAAGTCAAATGCAATTAAAAAAAAGTAATTAAATCAAGTGAAAGTCAATTACATTTAAACAAAGCTTTTTAAATCAAATGAAAGTTAAATGCATTCAAAAAAGCTAATTGAATCAAGTGAAAGTCTAGGTAATTCAAACAAAGTTTTTTGAATCAAATGACTGTCAAATGCGTTCAACGATGCTAATTGAATCAAATGAAAGTCAAACATATCAAACAAAGCTTTTTGAATCAAATGAAAGTCATATGCATTCAACAAAGCTAATTGAATCAAATTAAGGTCAATGGCATTCTAACAAACCTAATTGAATCAAACGAAAGTCAATGCATTCTAACAAACCTAATTGAATCAAATGAAAGTCAACCACATTCAAACAAAGCTAATTGTATCAAATGAAAGTTAACCACATTCAAACAAAGCTAATTTAAATCAAGTGAAATTCAAACACATTCAAACAAAGCTTTTTGAATCCAAAGAAAGTCAAATGAGTTCAAAAAAGCTAATTGAATCAAGTGAAAGTCAAACAAATTGAAAACATAGCTTTTTGAATCAAATGATTGTCAAATGCATTCAACGATACTAATTGAATCATATGAAATTCAAACACATTCAAACAAATCTTTTTGAATCAAATGAAAGTCAAATGCATTCAACAGATCAAATTGAATCAATTAAAAGTCAACCACATTCAAAACAAAGCTAATTAAATCCAATGGAAGGCAAAACACATTCAAACAAAGCTATTTGAATCAAATAAAAGTCAAACACATTCAAACAATGCTATCTGAATCAAATGAAAGTCAAATGCATTCAAAAAAGATAATTAAATCAAACGAAAGTCAAACACATTCAGACAAAGCTAATTGCATCAAATGAAAGTCAAAAACATTCAAACAAAGCTAATTAAATCATATGAAAGTCAAATGCTTTCAAAAAAGCTAATTGAATCAAGTAAAAGTCCAAAGAATTCAAACAAAGCTTTTTGAATCAAATGATTGTCAAATGCATTCAACGAGGCTAATTGAATCATATGTCAGTCAAACAAAACTTTTTGAATCAAATGAAAGTCAAATGCATTCAACAAAGCAAATTGACTCAATTGAAAGTTAACCACATTCAAGCAAAGCTAATTGAATCAAATGAAAGTCAAACACATTTAAACAAAGCTATTTGAACCAAATGAAAGTCAAACACATTCAAGAAATGCTATTTGAATCAAATGAAAGTCAAACGCATTCAAATAAGGTATTTAAATCAAGTGAAAGTCAAAATCATTCAAACAAAGCTATTTGAATCAAATTAAAGTCAAACACAGTCAAACAAAGCTTTTTGAATTAAATGAAAGTCAAATGCATTAAACAAAGCTAATTGGTTCAAATGAAAGTCAATCACATTCAAACAAAGCTAATTTAATCAAATGAAAATCAAACACATTCAAACAAAGCTTTTTCAATCAAATGAAATTCAAATGCATTCAAAATAGCGATTTGAATCAAGTGAAAGTCAAACAAAGCTTTTTGAATCAAATGATTGTCAAATCCGTTCAACGATGCTAATTGAATCATATGAAAGTCAAGCAGATTCAAACAAATCTTTTTGAATCAACTGAAAGTCAAATGCAATTAAAAAAAAGTAATTAAATCAAGTGAAAGTCAATTACATTTAAACAAAGCTTTTTAAATCAAATGAAAGTTAAATGCATTCAAAAAAGCTAATTGAATCAAGTGAAAGTCTAGGTAATTCAAACAAAGTTTTTTGAATCAAATGACTGTAAAATGCGTTCAACGATGCTAATTGAATCAAATGAAAGTCAAACACATTCAAACAAAGCTTTTTGAATCAAATGAAAGTCATATGCATTGAACAAAGCTAATTGAATCAAATGAAAGTCAATGGCATTCTAACAAACCTAATTAAATCGAACGAAAGTCAATGGCATTCTAACAAACCTAATTGAATCAAATGAAAGTCAACCACATTCAAACAAAGCTAATTGTATCAAATGAAAGTTAACCACATTCAAACAAAGCTAATTTAAATCAAGTGAAATTCAAACACATTCAAACAAAGCTTTTTGAATCCAAAGAAAGTCAAACGAGTTCAAAAAAGCTAATTGAATCAAGTGAAAGTCAAAAAAATTGAAACATAGCTTTTTGAATCAAATGATTGTCAAATGCATTCAACGATACTAATTTAATCATATGAAAGTCAAACACATTCAAACAAATCTTTTTGAATCAAATGAATGTCAAATGCATTCAACAAATCAAATTGAATCACTTAAAAGTCCACCACATTCAAAACAAAGCTATTTGAATCAAATGAAAGTTAAACACATTCAAACAATGCTATCTGAATCAAAGGAAAGTCAAATGCATTCAAAAAAGATAATTAAATCAAACGAAAGTCAAACACATTCAGACAAAGCTAATTGCATCAAAATGAAAGTAAAAAACATTCAAACAAAGCTAATTAAATCATATGAAAGTCAAATGCTTTCAAAAAAGCTAATTGAATCCAAGTAAAAGTCCAAAGAATTCAAACAAAGCTTTTTGAATCAAATGATTGTCAAATGCATTCAACGAGGCTAATTGAATCATATGACAGTCATACAAAACTTTTTGAATCAAATGGAAGTCAAATGCATTCAACAAAGCAAATTGACTCAATTGAAAGTTAACCACATTCAAGCAAAGCTAATTGAATCAAATGAAAGTCAAACACATTTAAACAAAGCTATTTGAACCAAATGAAAGTCAAACACATTCAAGAAATGCTATTTGAATCAAATGAAAGTCAAACGCATTCAAAAAAAGGTATTTAAATCAAGTGAAAGTCAAAATCATTCAAACAAAACTATTTGAATCAAATTAAAGTCTAACACATTCAAACAAAGCTTTTTAATTAAATGAAAGTCAAATGTATTAAACAAAGCTAATTGATTCAAATGAAAGTCAATCACATTCAAACAAAGCTAATTTAATCAAATGAAAATTAAACACATTCAAACAAAGCTTTTTCAATCAAATGAAATTCAAATGCATTCAAAATAGCGATTTGAATCAAGTGAAAGTCAAACAAAGCTTTTTGAAACAAATGATTGTCAAATCCGTTCAACGTTGCTAATTGAATCATATGAAAGTCAAGCAGATTCAAACAAATCTTTTTGAATCAACTGAAAGTCAAATGCAATTAAAAAAAAGTAATTAAATCAAGTGAAAGTCAATTACATTTAAACAAAGCTTTTTAAATCAAATGAAAGTTAAATGCATTCAAAAAAGCTAATTGAATCAAGTGAAAGTCTAGGTAATTCAAACAAAGTTTTTTGAATCAAATGACTGTCAAATGCGTTCAACGATGCTAATTGAATCAAATGAAAGTCAAACACATTCAAACAAAGCTTTTTTGAATCAAATGAAAGTCATATGCATTCAACAAAGCTAATTGAATCAAATGAAAGTCAATGGCATTCTAACAAACCTAATTGAATCAAACGAAAGTCAATGGCATTCTAACAAACCTAATTGAATCAAATGAAAGTCAACCACATTCAAACAAAGCTAATTGTATCAAATGAAAGTTAACCACATTCAAACAAAGCTAATTTAAATCAAGTGAAATTCCAACACATTCAAACAAAGCTTTTTGAATCCAAAGAAAGTCAAATGAGTTCAAAAAAGCTAATTGAATCAAGTGAAAGTCAAAAAAATTGAAACATAGCTTTTTGAATCAAATGATTGTCAAATGCATTCAACGATACTAATTGAATCATATGAAAGTCAAACACATTCAAACAGATCTTTTTGAATCAAATGAATGTCAAATGCATTCAACAAATCAAATTGAATCACTTAAAAGTCCACCACATTCAAACAAAGCTATTTGAATCAAATGAAAGTCAAACACATTCAAACAATGCTATATGAATCAAATGAAAGTCAAATGCATTCAAAAAAGATAATTAAATCAAACGAAAGTCAAACACATTCAGACAAAGCTAATTGCATCAAATGAAAAGTAAAAAAACATTCTAACAAAGCTAATTAAATCATATGAAAGTCAAATGCTTTCGAAAAAGCTAATTGAATCAAGTAAAAGTCCAAAGAATTCAAACAAAGCTTTTTGAATCAAATGATTGTCAAATGCATTCAACGAGGCTAATTGAATCATTTGACAGTCAAACAAAACTTTTTGAATCAAATGAAAGTCAAATGCATTCAACAAAGCAAATTGACTCAATTGAAAGTTAACCAAATTCAAGCAAAGCTAATTGAATCAAATGAAAGTCAAACACATTTAAACAAAGCTATTTGAACCAAATGAAAGTCAAACACATTCAAGAAATGCTATTTGAATCAAATGAAAGTCAAACGCATTCAAAAAAGGTAATTAAATCAAGTGAAAGTCAAAATCATTCAAACAAAGCTATTTGAATCAAATTAAAGTCTAACACATTCAAACAAAGCTTTTTGAATTAAATGAAAGTCAAATGCATTAAACAAAGCTAATTGATTCAAATGAAAGTCAATCACATTCAAACAAAGCTAATTTAATCAAATGAAAATCAAACACATTCAAACAAAGCTTTTTCAATCAAATGAAATTCAAATGCATTCAAAATAGCGATTTGAATCAAGTGAAAGTCAAACAAAGCTTTTTGAAACAAATGATTGTCAAATCCGTTCAACGAGGCTAATTGAATCATATGAAAGTCAAGCAGATTCAAACAAATCTTTTTGAATCAACTGAAAGTCAAATGCAATTAAAAAAAAGTATTTAAATCAGGTGAAAGTCAATTACATTTAAACAAAGCTTTTTAAATCAAATGAAAGTTAAATGCATTCAAAAAAGCTAATTGAATCAAGTGAAAGTCTAGGTAATTCAAACAAAGTTTTTTGAATCAAATGACTATCAAATGCGTTTAACGATGCTAATTGAATCAAATGAAAGTGAAACACATTCAAACAAAGCTTTTTGAATCAAATGAAAGTCATATGCATTCAACAAAGCTAATTGAATCAAATTAAAGTCAATGGCATTCAAACAAACCTAACTGAATCAAACGAAAGTCAATGGCATTCTAACAAACCTAATTGAATCAAATGAAAGTCAACCACATTCAAACAAAGCTAATTGAATCAAATGAAAGTTAACCACATTCAAATTGGTATCAGAGCTTGTGTGATACCACATCAAATTGGTATCAGAGCTTGTGTGATTTGATGTGGATTTAAACCCCTTAACTTAATAAAGAATCTAAAATCACACAAGTAACACAAGCCCTTCGAATTTCCTAAGAAAATCGAACAACTTAAGAATAACGAACCGGATATGACTTTGAAAACGACCACTCCTGGAACGAATTCAACGTCTCTCAAATTACCTAGACCACTCCTGGAACTAAGTACTTTGATGAACAAAACTTAGACTACTCCTAGAACTAAGAATTGAACGTTCTAATTATCAAAACAACTCCTTGAATTGAAAACTAGCAAAAGAATTTGTAAGCAATTAAGCAAAACAAACAATAAACTTGTATTGAATTTTCTGGTTTTGGTTATGTATACAAAGCCACGAAAAATCCCTTATTTATAGACTAAACTAACTATTCCTAAGTCTATTCGAACTAGGAAAAAAACCCTAGCCTTGATCCCCAAGTATCCTAGATAGAATAGGAAAAACCAATTCTAATGGAACTAGGAAACTAGTAATAAGACTAGTTCTAATTAAACTAAAACTTCTTAAAACAATTCCTAATTGACTTAGAAATTATTTTAAACTAAAATAACAGAAATTAAGAAGATTCCTAATTGCTTAAACCAAGAAAAACCCTTTCAAGTGAAAGGTAAAAACTTGCAAGCAAAAACTCTAGAAAAAACTAAGTTAGGAAAATCTTTCTTTTCGTACTGCCGCCGAACCACCACCTCACGCGCTGCCATCATCGACACGCGCCCCACCAACGTGTAGCTGGACTCAGGCCGGAGCTAGGGAGCCGGCGCGTGGCACCCAGATCGGCGCGTCGCCGCCGCTGCTGTCGTTGGAACCTAACTGGTCCTTGACTTTTTCTTCAATGGCTGCGCATGTTAACCATTCTTGATTCTTTACTCCAAGCTCGAACCCTATTGGCCTTAAAACCAATATGATTGGCTCTTCAAAAGAATTTCCCTCTTGATCCACATCACAAAGCTAATTTAAATCAAGTGAAATTCAAACACATTCAAACAAAGCTTTTTGAATCCAAAGAAAGTCAAACGAGTTCAAAAAAGCTAATAGAATCAAGTGAAAGTCAAACAAATTGAAACATAGCTTTTTGAATCAAATGATTGTCAAATGCATTCAACGATACTAATTGAATCATATGAAAGTCAAAACACATTCAAACAGATCTTTTTGAATCAAATGAAAGTCAAATGCATTCAACAAATCAAATTGAATCACTTAAAAGTCAACCACATTCAAACAAAGCTAATTAAATCCAATGGAAGGCAAACACATTCAAACAAAGCTATTTGAATCAAATGAAAGTTAAACACATTCAAACAATGCTATCTGAATCAAAGGAAAGTCAAATGCATTCAAAAAAGATAATTAAATCAAACGAAAGTCAAACACATTCAGACAAAGCTAATTGCATCAAATGAAAGTAAAAAACATTCAAACAAAGCTAATTAAATCATATGAAAGTCAAATGCTTTCAAAAAAGCTAATTGAATCCAGTAAAAGTCCAAAGAATTCAAACAAAGCTTTTTGAATCAAATGATTGTCAAATGCATTTAACGAGGCTAATTGAATCATATGACAGTCATACAAAACTTTTTGAATCAAATGGAAGTCAAATGCATTCAACAAAGCAAATTGACTCAATTGAAAGTTAACCACATTCAAGCAAAGCTAATTGAATCAAATGAAAGTCAAACACATTTAAACAAAGCTATTTGAACCAAATGAAAGTCAAACACATTCAAGAAATGCTATTTGAATCAAATGAAAGTCAAACGCATTCAAAAAAGGTATTTAAATCAAGTGAAAGTCAAAATCATTCAAACAAAACTATTTGAATCAAATTAAAGTCTAACACATTCAAACAAAGCTTTTTTAATTAAATGAAAGTCAAATGTATTAAACAAAGCTAATTGATTCAAATGAAAGTCAATCACATTCAAACAAAGCTAATTTAATCAAATGAAAATCAAACACATTCAAACAAAGCTTTTTCAATCAAATGAAATTCAAATGCATTCAAAATAGCGATTTGAAATCAAGTGAAAGTCAAACAAAGCTTTTTGAAACAAATGATTGTCAAATCCGTTCAACGTTGCTAATTGAATCATATGAAAGTCAAGCAGATTCAAACAAATCTTTTTGAATCAACTGAAAGTCAAATGCAATTAAAAAAAAGTAATTAAATCAAGTGAAAGTCAATTACATTTAAACAAAGCTTTTTAAATCAAATGAAAGTTAAATGCATTCAAAAAAAGCTAATTGAATCAAGTGAAAGTCTAGGTAATTCAAACAAAGTTTTTTGAATCAAATGACTGTCAAATGCGTTCAACGATGCTAATTGAAATCAAATGAAAGTCAAACACATTCAAACAAAGCTTTTTGAATCAAATGAAAGTCATATGCATTCAACAAAGCTAATTGAATCAAATGAAAGTCAATGGCATTCTAACAAACCTAATTGAATCAAACGAAAGTCAATGGCATTCTAACAAACCTAATTGAATCAAATGAAAGTCAACCACATTCAAACAAAGCTAATTGTATCAAATGAAAGTTAACCACATTCAAACAAAGCTAATTTAAATCAAGTGAAATTCCAACACATTCAAACAAAGCTTTTTGAATCCAAAGAAAGTCAAATGAGTTCAAAAAAAGCTAATTGAATCAAGTGAAAGTCAAACAAATTCAAACATAGCTTTTTGAATCAAATGATTGTCAAATGCATTCAACGATACTAATTGAATCATATGAAAGTCAAACACATTCAAACAAATCTTTTTGAATCAAATGAAAGTCAAATGCATTCAAAAGATCAAATTGAATCAATTAAAATTCAACCACATTCAAACAAAGCTAATTTAATCAAATGAAAATCAAACACATTCAAACAAAGCTAGTTTGAATCAAATGAAAGTCAAACACATTCAAAAAAAGGTATTTAAATCAAGTGAAAGTCAAAATCATTCAAACAAAGCTATTTGAAACAAATTAAAGTCAAACACATTCAAACAAAGCTTTTTGAATTAAATAAAAAGTCAAATGCATTAAAACAAAGCTAATTGATTCAAATGAAAGTCAATCACATTCAAACAAAGCTAATTTAATCAAATAAAAATCAAACACATTCAAACAAAGCTTTTTCAATCAAATGAAATTCAAATGCATTCAAAATATCGATTTAAATCAAGTGAAAGTCAAACAAAGCTTTTAGAATCAAATGATTGTCAAATCCATTCAACGATGCTAAATTGAATCATATGAAAGTCAAGCACATTCAAACAAATATTTTTTGAATCAAACTGAAAGTCATATGCAATTCAAAAAAGTAATTAAATCAAGTGAAAGTCAAACACATTTAAACAAAGCTTTTTAAATCAAATGAAAGTTAAATGCATTCAAAAAAGCTAATTGAATCAAGTGAAAGTCTAAGTAATTCAAACAAAGCTTTTTGAATAAAATGACCGTCAAATGCGTTCAACGATGCTAATTGAATAAAATGAAAGTCAAACACATTCAAACAAAGCTTTTTGAATCAAATGAAAGTCATATGCATTCAACAAAGCTAATTGAATCAAATGAAAGTCAATGGCACTCTAACAAACCTAATTGAATCAAACGAAAGTCAATGGCATTCTAACAAACCTAATTGAATCAAATGAAAGTCAACACATTCAAACAAAGCTAATTGAATCAAATGAAAGTTAATTACATTCAAACAAAGATAATTTAAATCAAGTGAAATTCAAACACATTCAAACAAAGCTTTTTGAATCCAAAGAAAGTCAAATGAGTTCAAAAAAGCTAATTAAATCAAGTGAAAGTCAAACAAATTCAAACATAGCTTTTTGAATCAAATGATTGTCAAATGCATTCAACGATACTAATTGAATCATATGAAAGTCAAACACATTCAAACAAATCTTTTTGAATCAAATGAAAGTCAAATGCATTCAAAAGATCAAATTGAATCAATTAAAATTCAACCACATTCAAACAAAGCTAATTAAATCAATGGAAGGCAAACACATTCAAACAAAGCTAGTTGAATCAAATGAAAGTCAAACAAATTCAAAAAAGGTATTTAAATCAAGTGAAAGTCAAAATCATTCAAACAAAGCTATTTGAATCAAATTAAAGTCAAACACATTCAAACAAAGCTTTTTGAATTAAATAAAAGTCAAATACATTAAACAAAGCTAATTGATTCAAATGAAAGTCAATCACATTCAAACAAAGCTAATTTAATCAAATAAAAATCAAACACATTCAAACAAAGCTTTTTCAATCAAATGAAATTCAAATGCATTCAAAATAGCGATTTGAATCAAGTGAAAGTCAAACAAAACTTTTTGAATCAAATGATTGTCAAATCCATTCAACGATGCTAATTGAATCATATGAAAGTCAAGCACATTCAAACAAATCTTTTGAATCAACTGAAAGTCATATGCAATTCAAAAAAGTAATTAAATCAAGTGAAAGTCAAACACATTTAAACAAAGTTTTTTAAATCAAATGAAAGTTAAATGCATTCAACAAAGCTTATTGAATCAAATGAAAGTCAAACACATTCAAACAAAGCTAATTGCATAAAATGAAAGTCAAACACATTTAGACAAAGCTTTTTTAATTAAATAAAAGTTAAATGCATTCAAAAAGCTAATTTAATCTAGTGAAAGTCAAACACATTCAAACAAAGCTTTTTTAATTAAGTGATTGTCAAGTGCATTCCCACAAAGCTAATCGAATCAAATAAAAGTCAAACACATTCGAACAAAGCTTTTTGAATCAAATAAAAGTTCAATGCATTCAAAAAAGCTAATTGAATCAAGTGAAAGTCTAAGTAATTCAAACATAGCTTTTTTAATCAAATGATTGTCAAATGCATTCAACGATACTAATTGAATCATATGAAAGTCAAACACATTCAAACAAATCTTTTTGAATCAAATGAAAGTCAAATGCATTCAACAAATCAAATTGAATCAATTAAAAGTCAACCACATTCAAACAAAGCTAATTAAATCCAATGGAAGGCAAACACATTCAAACAAAGCTAATTGAATCAAATGAAAGTCAAACACATTCAAACAATGCTATCTGAATCAAATGAAAGTCAAATGCATTCAAAAAATATAATTAAATCAAAAACGAAAGTCAAACACATTTAGACAAAGCTAATTGCATCAAATGAAAGTCAAAAACATTCAAACAAAGCTAATTAAATCATATGAAAGTTAAATGCTTTCAAAAGAGCTAATTGAATCAAGTAAAACCCAAAGAATTCAAACAAAGCTTTTTGAATCAAATGATTGTCAAATGCATTCCACGAGGCTAATTGAATCATATGACTGTCAAACAAAACTTTTTTTAATCAAATGAAAGTCAAATGCATTCAGTAAAGCAAATTGACTCATTTGAAAGGTAACCACATTCAAGCAAAGCTAATTGAATCAAATGAACGTCAAACACATTTAAACAAAGCTATTTGAACCAAATGAAAGTCAAACACATTCAAGAAATTCTATTTGAATCAAATGAAAGTCAAACGCATTCAAAAAGGTATTTAAATCAAGTGAAAGTAAAAAACATTCAAACAAAGCTATTTGAATCAGATTAAAGTCAAACACATTCAAACAAAGCTTTTTGAATTAAATGAAAGTCAAATGCATGAAACAAAGCTAATTGATTCAAATGAAAGTCAATCACATTCAAAAAAAGCTAATTTAATCAAATGAAAATCAAACACATTCAAACAAAGCTTTTTCAATCAAATGAAATTCAAATGCATTCAAAATAGCGATTTGAATCAAGTGAAAGTCAAACAAAGCTTTTTGAATCAAATGATTGTCAAATCCATTCAACGATGCTAATTGAATCATATGAAAATCAGGCACATTCAAACAAATCTTTTTGAATCAACTGAAAGTTAAATGCAATAAAAAAAAAAGTAATTAAATCAAGTGAAAATCAATTACATTTAAACAAAGCTGTTAAAATCAAATGAAAGTTAAATGCATTCAAAAAAGCTAATTGAATCAAGTGAAAGTCTAGATAATTCAAACAAAGCTTTTTGAATCAAATGACTGTCAAATGCGTTCAACGATGCTAATTGAATCAAATAAAAGTCAAACACATTCAAACAAAGCTTTTTGAATCAAATGAAAGTCATATGCATTTAACAAAGCTAATTGAATCAAATGAAAGTCAATGGCATTCTAACAAACCTAATTGAATCAAACGAAAGTCAATGGCATTCTAACAAACCTAATTGAATCAAATGAAAGTCAACCACATTCAAAAAAGCTAATTGAATCAAAGTTAATTACATTCAAACAACAAACAAAGATAATTTAAATCAAGTGAAATTCAAATTCAAACAAAGCTTTTTGAATCCAAAGAAAGTCAAATGAGTTCAAAAAAGCTAATTGAATCAAGTGAAAGTCAAACAAATTCAAACATAGCTTTTAGAATCAAATGGTTGTCAAATGCATTCAACGATACTAATTGAATCATATGAAAGTCAAACACATTC
Source organism: Chenopodium quinoa (assembly GCF_001683475.1). Lineage (NCBI taxonomy): Eukaryota > Viridiplantae > Streptophyta > Magnoliopsida > Caryophyllales > Amaranthaceae > Chenopodium > Chenopodium quinoa. The sequence continues at coordinate 18,956 of NW_018742491.1, forward strand.
AAACAAATCTTTTTGAATCAAATGAAAGTCAAATGCATTCAAAAGATCAAATTGAATCAATTAAAATTCAACAACATTCAAACAAAGCTAATTAAATCCAATGGAAGGCAAACACATTCAAGCAAAGCTAGTTGAATAAAAATGAAAGTCAAACACATTCAAAAAAGGTATTTAAATCAAGTGAAAGTCAAAATCATTCAAACAAAGCTATTTGAATCAAATTAAAGTCAAACACATTCAAACAAAGCTTTTTGAATTAAATAAAAGTCGAATGCATTAAACAAAGCTAATTGATTCATATAATAGGCAAATGCTTTCCAAAAATCTAATTGAATCAACTAAACGTCAAAAGAATTCAAACAAAGATTTTTGAATCAAATGATTGTCAAATGCATTTAACGAGGCTAATTGAATCATATGACAGTCAAACAAAACTTTTTGAATCAAATGAAAGTCAAATGCATTCAACAGAGCAAATTGACTCAATTGAAAGTTAACCACATTCAAGCAAAGCTAATTGAATCAAATGAAAGTCAAACATTTAAACAAAGCTATTTGAACCAAATGAAAGTCAAACACATTCAAGAAATGCTACTTGAATCAAATGAAAGTCAAACGCATTCAAAAAAGGTATTTAAATCTAGTGAAAGTCAAAAACATTCAAACAATGCTATTTGAATCAAATTAAAGTCAAACACATTCAAACAAAGCTTTTTGAATTAAAGGAAAGTCAAATGCATTAAACAAAGCTAATTGATTCAAATGAAAGTCAATCACATTCAAACAAAGCTAATTTAATCAAATGAAAATCAAACACATTCAAACAAAGCTTTTTCAATCAAATGAAATTCAAATGCATTCAAAATAGCGATTTGAATTAAGTGAAAGTCAAACAAAGCTTTTTGAATCAAATGATTGTCAAATCCATTCAACGATGCTAATTGAATCATATGAAAGTCAAGCACATTCAAACAAATCTTTTTGAATCAACTGAAAGTCAAATGCAATTAAATAAAAGTTATTAAATCAAGTGAAAGTCAATTACATTTAAACAAAGCTTTTTAAATCAAATGAAAGTTAAATGCATTCAAAAAAGCTAATTGAATCAAGTGAAAGTCTAGGTAATTCAAACAAAGCTTTTTGAATCAAATGACTGTCAAATGCGTTCAACGATGCTAATTGAATCAAATGAAAGTCAAACACATTCAAACAAAGCTTTTTGAATCAAATAATAGTCATATGCATTCAACAAAGCTAATTGAATCAAATTAAAGTCAATGGCATTCTAACAAACCTAATTGAATCAAACGAAAGTCAATGACATTCTAACAAACCTAATTGAATCAAATGAAAGTCAACCACATTCAAACAAACCTAATTGAATCAAATGAAAGTTAACCACATTCAAACAAAGCTAATTTAAATCAAGTGAAATTCAAACACATTCAAACAAAGCTTTTTGAAACCAAAGAAAGTCAAATGAGTTGAAAAAAGCTAATTGAATCAAGTGAAAGTCAAACAAATTCAAACATAGCTTTTTGAATCAAATGATTGTTAAATGCATTCAACGATACTAATTGAATCATATGAAAGTCAAACACATTCAAACAA
>NW_018742492.1:0-52898 GCF_001683475.1 Chenopodium quinoa
TTTTGAATCAAATGATTGTCAAATCCATTCAACGATGCTAATTGAATCATATGAAAGTCAAGCACATTCAAACAAATCTTTTTGAATCAACTGAAAGTCAAATGCAATTAAAAAAAAGTAATTAAATCAAGTGAAAGTCAATTACATTTAAACAAAGCTTTTTAAATCAAATGAAAGTTAAATGCATTCAAAAAAGCTAATTGAATCAAGTGAAAGTCTAGGTAATTCAAACAAAGTTTTTTGAATCAAATGACTTTCAAATGCGTTCAACGATGCTAATTGAATCAAATGAAAGTCAAACACATTCAAACAAAGCTTTTTGAACCAAATGAAAGTCAAACACATTCAAGAAATGCTATTTGAATCAAATGAAAGTCAAACGCATTCAAAAAGGTATTTAAATCAAGTGAAAGTCAAAAAATTCAAACAAAGCTATTTGAATCAGATTAAAGTCAAACACATTCAAACAAAGCTTTTTGAATTAAATGAAAGTCAAATGCATTAAACAAAGCTAATTGATTCAAATGAAAGTCATCACATTCAAACAAAGCTAATTTAATCAAATGAAAATCAAACACATTCAAACAAAGCTTTTTCAATCAAATGAAATTCAAATGCATTCAAAATAGCGATTTGAATCAAGTGAAAGTCAAACAAAGCTTTTTGAATCAAATGATTGTCAAATCCATTCAAAGATGCTAATTGAATCATATGAAAGTCAAGCACATTCAAACAAATCTTTTTGAATCAACTGAAAGTCAAATGCAATTAAAAAAAAGTAATTAAATCAAGTGAAAGTCAATTACATTTAAACAAAGCTTTTTAAATCAAATGAAAGTTAAATGCATTCAAAAAAGCTAATTGAATCAAGTGAAAGTCTAGGTAATTCAAACAAAGCTTTTTGAATCAAATGACTGTCAAATGCGTTCAACGATGCTAATTGAATCAAATGAAAGTCAAACACATTCAAACAAAGCTTTTTGAATCAAATGAAAGTCATATGCATTCAACAAAGCTAATTGAATCAAATGAAAGTCAATGCATTCTAACAAACCTAATTGAATCAAACGAAAGTCAATGGCATTCTAACAAACCTAATTGAATCAAATGAAAGTCAACCACATTCAAACAAAGCTAATTGAATCAATAAAAGTTAACCACATTCAAACAAAGCTAATTTAAATCAAGTGAAATTCAAACACATTCAAACAAAGTTTTTTGAATCCAAAGAAAGTCAAATGAGTTCAAAAAAGCTAATTGAATCAAGTGAAAGTCAAACAAATTCAAACATAGCTTTTTGAATCAAATGATTGTCAAATGCATTCAACGATACTAATTGAATCATATGAAAGTCAAACACATTCAAACAAATCTTTTTGAATCAAATGAAAGTCAAATGCATTCAAAAGATCAAATTGAATCAATTAAAAGTCAACCACATTCAAACAAAGCTAATTAAATCCAATGGAAGGCAAACACATTCAAACAAAGCTATTTGAATCAAATGAAAGTCAAACACATTCAAAAAAGGTATTTAAATCAAGTGAAAGTCAAAATCATTCAAACAAAAGCTATTTGAATCAAATTAAAGTCAAACACATTCAAACAAACCTTTTTGAATTAAATGAAAGTCAAATGCATTAAACAAAGCTAATTGATTCAAATGAAAGTCAATCACATTCAAACAAAGCTAATTTAACCAAATAAAAATCAAACACATTCAAACAAAGCTTTTTCAATCAAATGAAATTCAAATGCATTCAAAATAGCGATTTGAATCAAGTGAAAGTCAAACAAAGCTTTTTGAATCAAATGATTGTCAAATCCATTCAAAGATGCTAAATTGAATCATATGAAAGTCAAGCACATTCAAACAAATCATTTTGAATCAACTGAAAGTCAAAATGCAATTAAAAAAAAGTAATTAAATCAAGTGAAAGTCAATTACATTTAAACAAAGCTTTTTAAATCAAATGAAAGTTAAATGCATTCAAAAAAGCTAATTGAATCAAGTGAAAGTCTAGGTAATTCAAACAAAGCTTTTTGAATCAAATGACTGTCAAATGCGTTCGACGATGCTAATTGAATCAAATGAAAGTCAAACAAATTCAAACAAAGCTTTTTGAATCAAATGAAAGTCATATGCATTCAACAAAGCTAATTGAATCAAATGAAAGTCAATGGCATTCTAACAAACCTAATTGAATCAAACGAAAGTCAATGGCATTCTAACAAACCTAATTGAATCAAATGAAAGTCAACCACATTCAAACAAAGCTAATTGAATCAAATGAAAGTTAACCACATTCAAACAAAGCTAATTTAAATCAAGTGAAATTCAAACACATTCAAACATAGCTTTTTGAATCCAAAGAAAGTCAAATGAGTTCAAAAAAGCTAATTGAATCAAGTGAAAGTCAAACAAATTCAAACATAGCTTTTTGAATCAAATGATTGTCAAATGCATTCAACGATACTAATTGAATCATATGAAAGTCAAACACATTCAAACAAATCTTTTGAATCAAATGAAAGTCAAATGCATTCAAAAGATCAAATTAAATCAATTAAAAGTCAACCACATTCAAACAAAGCTAATTAAATCCAATGGAAGGCAAACACATTCAAACAAAGCTATTTGAATCAAATGAAAGTCAAACACATTCAAAAAAGGTATTTAAATCAAGTGAAAGTCAAAATCATTCAAACAAAGCTATTTGAATCAAATTAAAGTCAAACACATTCAAACAAACCTTTTTGAATTAAATGAAAGTCAAATGCATTAAACAAAGCTAATTGATTCAAATGAAAGTCAAGCACATTCAAACAAAGCTAATTTTAACCAAATAAAAATCAAACACATTCAAACAAAGCTTTTTCAATCAAATGAAATTCAAATGCATTCAAAATAGCGATTTGAATCAAGTGAAAGTCAAACAAAGCTTTTTGAATCAAATGATTGTCAAATCCATTCAACGATGCTAATTGAATCATATGAAAGTCAAGCACATTCAAACAAATCTTTTTGAATCAACTGAAAGTCAAATGCAATTAAAAAAAAGTAATTAAATCAAGTGAAAGTCAATTACATTTAAACAAAGCTTTTTAAATCAAATGAAAGTTAAATGCATTCAAAAAAGCTAATTGAATCAAGTGAAAGTCTAGGTAATTCAAACAAAGTTTTTTGAATCAAATGACTTTCAAAATGCGTTCAACGATGCTAATTGAATCAAATGAAAGTCAAACACATTCAAAACAAAGCTTTTTGAACCAAATGAAAGTCAAACACATTCAAGAAATGCTATTTGAATCAAATGAAAGTCAAACGCATTCAAAAAAGGTATTTAAATCAAGTGAAAGTCAAAAACATTCAAACAAAGCTATTTGAATCAGATTAAAGTCAAACACATTCAAACAAAGCTTTTTGAATTAAATGAAAGTCAAATGCATTAAACAAAGCTAATTGATTCAAATGAAAGTCATTCACATTCAAACAAAGCTAATTTAATCAAATGAAAATCAAACACATTCAAACAAAGCTTTTTCAATCAAATGAAATTCAAATGCATTCAAAATAGCGATTTGAATCAAGTGAAAGTCAAACAAAGCTTTTTGAATCAAATGATTGTCAAATCCATTCAAAGATGCTAATTGAATCATATGAAAGTCAAGCACATTCAAACAAATCTTTTTGAATCAACTGAAAGTCAAATGCAATTAAAAAAAAAGTAATTAAATCAAGTGAAAGTCAATTACATTTAAACAAAGCTTTTTAAATCAAATGAAAGTTAAATGCATTCAAAAAAGCTAATTGAATCAAGTGAAAGTCTAGGTAATTCAAACAAAGCTTTTTGAATCAAATGACTGTCAAATGCGTTCAACGATGCTAATTGAATCAAATGAAAGTCAAACACATTCAAACAAAGCTTTTTGAATCAAATGAAAGTCATATGCATTCAACAAAGCTAATTGAATCAAATGAAAGTCATTGGCATTCTAACAAACCTAATTGAATCAAACGAAAGTCAATGGCATTCTAACAAACCTAATTGAATCAAATGAAAGTCAACCACATTCAAACAAAGCTAATTGAATCAAATAAAAGTTAACCACATTCAAACAAAGCTAATTTAAATCAAGTGAAATTCAAACACATTCAAACAAAGTTTTTTGAATCCAAAGAAAGTCAAATGAGTTCAAAAAAGCTAATTGAATCAAGTGAAAGTCAAACAAATTCAAACATAGCTTTTTGAATCAAATGATTGTCAAATGCATTCAACGATACTAATTGAATCATATGAAAGTCAAACACATTCAAACAAATCTTTTGAATCAAATGAAAGTCAAATGCATTCAAAAGATCAAATTGAATCAATTAAAAGTCAACCACATTCAAACAAAGCTAATTAAATCCAATGGAAGGCAAACACATTCAAACAAAGCTATTTGAATCAAATGAAAGTCAAACACATTCAAAAAAGGTATTTAAATCAAGTGAAAGTCAAAATCATTCAAACAAAGCTATTTGAATCAAATTAAAGTCAAACACATTCAAACAAACCTTTTTGAATTAAATGAAAGTCAAATGCATTAAACAAAGCTAATTGATTCAAATGAAAGTCAATCACATTCAAACAAAGCTAATTTAACCAAATAAAAATCAAAACACATTCAAAAAAAAAAAAAACAAAGCTTTTTGAATCAAATGAAAATTCAAAATCGCAATTCAAAATAATGAAAGTCAAATGCAATTAAAAAAAGGTAATTAAATCAAGTGAAAGTCAATTACATTTAAACAAAGCTTTTTAAATCAAATGAAAGTTAAATGCATTCTAAAAAAGCTAATTGAATTAAGTGAAAGTCTAGGTAATTCAAACAAAGTTTTTTGAATCAAATGACTTTCAAATGCGTTCAACGATGCTAATTGAATCAAATGAAAGTCAAACACATTTAAACAAAGCTTTTTGAACCAAATGAAAGTCAAACACATTCAAGAAATGCTATTTGAATCAAATGAAAGTCAAATGCATTCAAAAAAGGTATTTAAATCAAGTGAAAGTCAAAAACATTCAAACAAAGCTATTTGAATCATATTAAAGTCAAACACATTCAAACAAAGCTTTTTGAATTAAATGAAAGTCAAATGCATTAAACAAAGCTAATTGATTCAAATGAAAGTCAATCACATTCAAACAAAGCTAATTTAACCAAATAAAAATCAAACACATTCAAACAAAGCTTTTTCAATCAAATGAAATTCAAATGCATTCAAAATAGCGATTTGAATCAAGTGAAAGTCAAACAAAGCTTTTTGAATCAAATGATTGTCAAATCCATTCAAAGATGCTAATTGAATCATATGAAAGTCAAGCACATTCAAACAAATCTTTTGAATCAACTGAAAGTCAAATGCAATTAAAAAAAAGTAATTAAATCAAGTGAAAGTCAATTACATTTAAACAAAGCTTTTTAAATCAAATGAAAGTTAAATGCATTCAAAAAAGCTAATTGAATCAAGTGAAAGTCTAGGTAATTCAAACAAAGTTTTTTGAATCAAATGACTGTCAAATGCGTTCGACGATGCTAATTGAATCAAATGAAAGTCAAACACATTCAAACAAAGCTTTTTGAATCAAATGAAAGTCATACACATTCAAGAAATGCTATTTGAATCAAATGAAAGTCAAACAGCATTCAAAAAAGGTATTTAAATCAAGTGAAAGTCAAAAACATTCAAACAAAGCTATTTCGAATCAGATTAAAGTCAAACACATTCAAATAAAGCTTTTTGAATTAAATGAAAGTCAAATGCATTAAACAAAGCTAATTGATTCAAATGAAAGTCAATCACATTCAAACAAAGCTAATTTAATCAAATGAAAATCAAACACATTCAAACAAAGCTTTTTCAATCAAATGAAATTCAAATGCATTCAAAATAGCGATTTGAATCAAGTGAAAGTCAAACAAAGCTTTTTGAATCAAATGATTGTCAAATCCATTCAAAGATGCTAATTGAATCATATGAAAGTCAAGCACATTCAAACAAATCTTTTTGAATCAACTGAAAGTCAAATGCAATTAAAAAAAAAGTAATTAAATCAAGTGAAAGTCAATTACATTTAAACAAAGCTTTTTAAATCAAATGAAAGTTAAATGCATTCAAAAAAGCTAATTGAATCAAGTGAAAGTCTAGGTAATTCAAACAAAGCTTTTTGAATCAAATGACTGTCAAATGCGTTCAACTATGCTAATTGAATCAAATGAAAGTCAAACACATTCAAACAAAGATTTTTGAATCAAATGAAAGTCATATGCATTCAACAAAGCTAATTGAATCAAATGAAAGTCAATGGCATTCTAACAAACCTAATTGAATCAAACGAAAGTCAATGGCATTCTAACAAACCTAATTGAATCAAATGAAAGTCAACCACATTCAAACAAAGCTAATTGAATCAAATGAAAGTTAACCACATTCAAACAAAGCTAATTTAAATCAAGTGAAATTCAAACACATTCAAACAAAGTATTTTGAATCCAAAGAAAGTCAAATGAGTTCAAAAAAGCTAATTGAATCAAGTGAAAGTCAAACAAATTCAAACATAGCTTTTTGAATCAAATGATTGTCAAATGCATTCAACGGTACTAATTGAATCATATGAAAGTCAAACACATTCAAACAAATCTTTTTGAATCAAATGAAAGTCAAATGCATTCAAAAGATCAAATTGAATCAATTAAAAGTCAACCACATTCAAATAAAGCTAATTAAATCCAATGGAAGACAAACACATTCAAACAAAGCTATTTGAATCAAATGAAAGTCAAACACATTCAAAAAAGGTATTTAAATCAAGTGAAAGTCAAAATCATTCAAACAAAGCTATATGAATCAAATTAAAGTCAAACACATTCAAACAAACCTTTTTGAATTAAATGAAAGTCAAATGCATTAAACAAAGCTAATTGATTCAAATGAAAGTCAAGCACATTCAAACAAAGCTAATTTAACCAAATAAAAATCAAACACATTCAAACAAAGCTTTTTCAATCAAATGAAATTCAAATGCATTCAAAATAGCGATTTGAATCAAGTGAAAGTCAAACAAAGCTTTTTGAATCAAATGATTGTCAAATCCATTCAACTATGCTAATTGAATCATATGAAAGTCAAGCACATTCAAACAAATCTTTTTGAATCAACTGAAAGTCAAATGCAATTAAAAAAAAGTAATTAAATCAAGTGAAAGTCAATTACATTTAAACAAAGCTTTTTAAATCAAATGAAAGTTAAATGCATTCAAAAAAGCTAATTAAATCAAGTGAAATTCTAGGTAATTCAAACAAAGTTTTTTGAATCAAATGACTTTCAAATGCGTTCAACAATGCTAATTGAATCAAATGAAAGTCAAACATATTCAAATAAAGCTTTTTGAACCAAATGAAAGTCAAACGCATTCAAGAAATGCTATTTGAATCAAATGAAAGTCAAACGCATTCAAAAAAGGTATTTAAATCAAGTGAAAGTCAAAAACATTCAAACAAAGTTATTTGAATCATATTAAAGTCAAACACATTCAAACAAAGCTTTTTGAATTAAATGAAAGTCAAATGCATTAAACAAAGCTAATTGATTTAAATGAAAGTCAAGCAAATTCAAACAAAGCTAATTTAACCAAATAAAAATCAAACACATTCAAACAAAGCTTTTTCAATCAAATGAAATTCAAATGCATTCAAAATAGCGATTTGAATCAAGTGAAAGTCAAACAAAGCTTTTTGAATCAAATGATTGTCAAATCCATTCAACTATGCGAATTGAATCATATGAAAGTCAAACACATTCAAACAAATCTTTTAGAATCAACTGAAAGTCAAATGCAATTAAAAAAAAGTAATTAAATCAAGTGAAAGTCAATTACATTTAAACAAAGCTTTTTAAATCAAATGAAAGTTAAATGCATTCAAAAAAGCTAATTGAATCAAGTGAAAGTCTAGGTAATTCAAACAAAGTTTTTTGAATCAAATGACTTTCAAATGCGTTCAACGATGCTAATTGAGTCAAATGAAAGTCAAACACATTCAAACAAAGCTTTTTGAACCAAATGAAAGTCAAACACATTCAAGAAATGCTATTTGAATCAAATGAAAATCAAACGCATTCAAAAAAGGTATTTAAATCAAGTGAAAGTCAAAAACATTCAAACAAAGCTATTTGAATCAGATTAAAGTCAAACACATTCAAACAAACCTTTTTGAATTAAATGAAAGTCAAATGCATTAAACAAAGCTAATTGATTCAAATGAAAGTCAATCACATTCAAACAAAGCTAATTTAATCAAATGAAAATCAAACACATTCAAACAAAGCTTTTTCAATCAAATAAAATTCAAATGCATTCAAAATAGCGATTTGAATCAAGTGAAAGTCAAACAAAGCTTTTTGAATCAAATGATTGTCAAATCCATTCAAAGATGCTAATTGAATCATATGAAAGTCAAGCACATTCAAACAAATCTTTTTGAATCAACTGAAAGTCAAATGCAATTAAAAAAAAAGTAATTAAATCAAGTGAAAGTCAATTACATTTAAACAAAGCTTTTTAAATCAAATGAAAGTTAAATGCATTCAAAAAAGCTAATTGAATCAAGTGAAAGTCTAGGTAATTCAAACAAAGCTTTTTGAATCAAATGACTGTCAAATGCGTTCAACGATGCTAATTGAATCAAATAAAAGTCAAACACATTCAAACAAAGATTTTTGAATCAAATGAAAGTCATATGCATTCAACAAAGCTAATTGAATCAAATGAAAGTCAATGGCATTCTAACAAACCTAATTGAATCAAACGAAAGTCAATGGCATTCTAACAAACCTAATTGAATCAAATGAAAGTCAACCACATTCAAACAAAGCTAATTGAATCAAATGAAAGTTACCCACATTCAAACAAAGCTAATTTAAATCAAGTGAAATTCAAACACATTCAAACAAAGTATTTTGAATCCAAAGAAAGTCAAATGAGTTCAAAAAAGCTAATTGAATCAAGTGAAAGTCAAACAAATTCAAACATAGCTTTTTGAATCAAATGATTGTCAAATGCATTCAACGGTACTAATTGAATCATATGAAAGTCAAACACATTCAAACAAATCTTTTTGAATCAAATGAAAGTCAAATGCATTCAAAAGATCAAATTGAATCAATTAAAAGTCAACCACATTCAAATAAAGCTAATTAAATCCAATGGAAGACAAACACATTCAAACAAAGCTATTTGAATCAAATGAAAGTCAAACACATTCAAAAAAGGTATTTAAATCAAGTGAAAGTCAAAATCATTCAAACAAAGCTATATGAATCAAATTAAAGTCAAACACATTCAAACAAACCTTTTTGAATTAAATGAAAGTCAAATGCATTAAACAAAGCTAATTGATTCAAATGAAAGTCAAGCACATTCAAACAAAGCTAATTTAACCAAATAAAAATCAAACACATTCAAACAAAGCTTTTTCAATCAAATGAAATTCAAATGCATTCAAAATAGCGATTTGAATCAAGTGAAAGTCAAACAAAGCTTTTTGAATCAAATGATTGTCAAATCCATTCAACTATGCTAATTGAATCATATGAAAGTCAAGCACATTCAAACAAATCTTTTTGAATCAACTGAAAGTCAAATGCAATTAAAAAAAAGTAATTAAATCAAGTGAAAGTCAATTACATTTAAACAAAGCTTTTTAAATCAAATGAAAGTTAAATGCATTCAAAAAAGCTAATTGAATCAAGTGAAATTCTAGGTAATTCAAACAAAGTTTTTTGAATCAAATGACTTTCAAATGCGTTCAACAATGCTAATTGAATCAAATGAAAGTCAAACATATTCAAACAAAGCTTTTTGAACCAAATGAAAGTCAAACACATTCAAGAAATGCTATTTGAATCAAATGAAAGTCAAACGCATTCAAAAAAGGTATTTAAATCAAGTGAAAGTCAAAAACATTCAAACAAAGTTATTTGAATCAGATTAAAGTCAAACACATTCAAACAAAGCTTTTTGAATTAAATGAAAGTCAAATGCATTAAACAAAGCTAATTGATTTCAAATGAAAGTCAATCACATTCAAACAAAGCTAATTTAATCAAATAAAAATCAAACACATTCAAACAAAGCTTTTTCAATCAAATGAAATTCAAATGCATTCAAAATAGCGATTTGAATCAAGTGAAAGTCAAACAAAGCTTTTTGAATCAAATGATTGTCAAATCCATTCAAAGATGCTAATTGAATCATATGAAAGTCAAGCACATTCAAACAAATCTTTTTGAATCAACTGAAAGTCAAATGCAATTAAAAAAAAAGTAATTAAATCAAGTGAAAGTCAATTACATTTAAACAAAGCTTTTTAAATCAAATGAAAGTTAAATGCATTCAAAAAAGCTAATTGAATCAAGTGAAAGTCTAGGTAATTCAAACAAAGCTTTTTGAATCAAATGACTGTCAAATGCGTTCAACTATGCTAATTGAATCAAATGAAAGTCAAACACATTCAAACAAAGATTTTTGAATCAAATGAAAGTCATATGCATTCAACAAAGCTAATTGAATCAAATGAAAGTCAATGGCATTCTAACAAACCTAATTGAATCAAACGAAAGTCAATGGCATTCTAACAAACCTAATTGAATCAAATGAAAGTCAACCACATTCAAACAAAGCTAATTGAATCAAATGAAAGTTAACCACATTCAAACAAAGCTAATTTAAATCAAGTGAAATTCAAACACATTCAAACAAAGTTTTTGAATCCAAAGAAAGTCAAATGAGTTCAAAAAAGCTAATTGAATCAAGTGAAAGTCAAACAAATTCAAACATAGCTTTTTGAATCAAATGATTGTCAAATGCATTCAACGATACTAATTGAATCATATGAAAGTCAAACACATTCAAACAAATCTTTTTGAATCAAATGAAAGTCAAATGCATTCAAAAGATCAAATTGAATCAATTAAAAGTCAACCACATTCAAAAAAAGCTAATTAAATCCAATGGAAGCAAACACATTCAAACAAAGCTATTTGAATCAAATGAAAGTCAAACACATTCAAAAAAGGTATTTAAATCAAGTGAAAGTCAAAATCATTCAAACAAAGCTATTTGAATCAAATTAAAGTCAAACACATTCAAACAAACCTTTTTGAATTAAATGAAAGTCAAATGCATTAAACAAAGCTAATTGATTCAAATGAAAGTCAAGCACATTCAAACAAAGCTAATTTAACCAAATAAAAATCAAACACATTCAAACAAAGCTTTTTCAATCAAATGAAATTCAAATGCATTCAAAATAGCGATTTGAATCAAGTGAAAGTCAAACAAAGCTTTTTGAATCAAATGATTGTGAAATCCATTCAACTATGCTAATTGAATCATATGAAAGTCAAGCACATTCAAACAAATCTTTTTGAATCAACTGAAAGTCAAATGCAATTAAAAAAAAGTAATTAAATCAAGTGAAAGTCAATTACATTTAAACAAAGCTTTTTAAATCAAATGAAAGTTAAATGCATTCAAAAAAGCTAATTAAATCAAGTGAAATTCTAGGTAATTCAAACAAAGTTTTTTGAATCAAATGACTTTCAAATGCGTTCAACAATGCTAATTGAATCAAATGAAAGTCAAACATATTCAAATAAAGCTTTTTGAACCAAATGAAAGTCAAACACATTCAAGAAATGCTATTTGAATCAAATGAAAGTCAAACGCATTCAAAAAAGGTATTTAAATCAAGTGAAAGTCAAAAACATTCAAACAAAGTTATTTGAATCATATTAAAGTCAAACACATTCAAACAAAGCTTTTTGAATTAAATGAAAGTCAAATGCATTAAACAAAGCTAATTGATTCAAATGAAAGTCAAGCACATTCAAACAAAGCTAATTTAACCAAATAAAAATCAAACACATTCAAACAAAGCTTTTTCAATCAAATGAAATTCAAATGCATTCAAAATAGCGATTTGAATCAAGTGAAAGTCAAACAAAGCTTTTTGAATCAAATGATTGTCAAATCCATTCAACTATGCTAATTGAATCATATGAAAGTCAAGCACATTCAAACAAATCTTTTTGAATCAACTGAAAGTCAAATGCAATTAAAAAAAAGTAATTAAATCAAGTGAAAGTCAATTACATTTAAACAAAGCTTTTTAAATCAAATGAAAGTTAAATGCATTCAAAAAAGCTAATTGAATCAAGTGAAAGTCTAGGTAATTCAAACAAAGTTTTTTGAATCAAATGACTTTCAAATGCGTTCAACGATGCTAATTGAATCAAATGAAAGTCAAACACATTCAAACAAAGCTTTTTGAACCAAATGAAAGTCAAACACATTCAAGAAATGCTATTTGAATCAAATGAAAGTCAAACGCATTCAAAAAAGGTATTTAAATCAAGTGAAAGTCAAAAACATTCAAACAAAGCTATTTGAATCAGATTAAAGTCAAACACATTCAAACAAAGCTTTTTGAATTAAATGAAAGTCAAATGCATTAAACAAAGCTAATTGATTCAAATGAAAGTCAATCACATTCAAACAAAGCTAATTTAATCAAATGAAAATCAAACACATTCAAACAAAGCTTTTTCAATCAAATAAAATTCAAATGCATTCAAAATAGCGATTTGAATCAAGTGAAAGTCAAACAAAGCTTTTTGAATCAAATGATTGTCAAATCCATTCAAAGATGCTAATTGAATCATATGAAAGTCAAGCACATTCAAACAAATCTTTTTGAATCAACTGAAAGTCAAATGCAATTAAAAAAAAAGTAATTAAATCAAGTGAAAGTCAATTACATTTAAACAAAGCTTTTTAAATCAAATGAAAGTTAAATGCATTCAAAAAAGCTAATTGAATCAAGTGAAAGTCTAGGTAATTCAAACAAAGCTTTTTGAATCAAATGACTGTCAAATGCGTTCAACGATGCTAATTGAATCAAATAAAGTCAAACACATTCAAACAAAGATTTTTGAATCAAATGAAAGTCATATGCATTCAACAAAGCTAATTGAATCAAATGAAAGTCAATGGCATTCTAACAAACCTAATTGAATCAAACGAAAGTCAATGGCATTCTAACAAACCTAATTGAATCAAATGAAAGTCAACCACATTCAAACAAAGCTAATTGAATCAAATGAAAGTTAACCACATTCAAACAAAGCTAATTTAAATCAAGTGAAATTCAAACACATTCAAACAAAGTATTTTGAATCCAAAGAAAGTCAAATGAGTTCAAAAAAGCTAATTGAATCAAGTGAAAGTCAAACAAATTCAAACATAGCTTTTTGAATCAAATGATTGTCAAATGCATTCAACGATACTAATTGAATCATATGAAAGTCAAACACATTCAAACAAATCTTTTTGAATCAAATGAAAGTCAAATGCATTCAAAAGATCAAATTGAATCAATTAAAAGTCAACCACATTCAAATAAAGCTAATTAAATCCAATGGAAGACAAACACATTCAAACAAAGCTATTTGAATCAAATGAAAGTCAAACACATTCAAAAAAGGTATTTAAATCAAGTGAAAGTCAAAATCATTCAAACAAAGCTATATGAATCAAATTAAAGTCAAACACATTCAAACAAACCTTTTTGAATTAAATGAAAGTCAAATGCATTAAACAAAGCTAATTGATTCAAATGAAAGTCAAGCACATTCAAACAAAGCTAATTTAACCAAATAAAAATCAAACACATTCAAACAAAGCTTTTTCAATCAAATGAAATTCAAATGCATTCAAAATAGCGATTTGAATCAAGTGAAAGTCAAACAAAGCTTTTTGAATCAAATGATTGTCAAATCCATTCAACTATGCTAATTGAATCATATGAAAGTCAAGCACATTCAAACAAATCTTTTTGAATCAACTGAAAGTCAAATGCAATTAAAAAAAAGTAATTAAATCAAGTGAAAGTCAATTACATTTAAACAAAGCTTTTTAAATCAAATGAAAGTTAAATGCATTCAAAAAAGCTAATTGAATCAAGTGAAAGTCTAGGTAATTCAAACAAAGTTTTTTGAATCAAATGACTTTCAAATGCGTTCAACAATGCTAATTGAATCAAATGAAAGTCAAACACATTCAAACAAAGCTTTTTGAACCAAATGAAAGTCAAACACATTCAAGAAATGCTATTTGAATCAAATGAAAGTCAAACGCATTCAAAAAAAGGTATTTAAATCAAGTGAAAGTCAAAAACATTCAAACAAAGCTATTTGAATCATATTAAAGTCAAACACATTCAAACAAAGCTTTTTGAATTAAATGAAAGTCAAATGCATTAAACAAAGCTAATTGATTCAAATGAAAGTCAATCACATTCAAACAAAGCTAATTTAACCAAATAAAAATCAAACACATTCAAACAAAGCTTTTTCAATCAAATGAAATTCAAATGCATTCAAAATAGCGATTTGAATCAAGTGAAAGTCAAACAAAGCTTTTTGAATCAAATGATTGTCAAATCCATTCAACTATGCTAATTGAATCATATGAAAGTCAAGCACATTCAAACAAATCTTTTGAATCAACTGAAAGTCAAATGCAATTAAAAAAAAGTAATTAAATCAAGTGAAAGTCAATTACATTTAAACAAAGCTTTTTAAATCAAATGAAAGTTAAATGCATTCAAAAAAGCTAATTGAATCAAGTGAAAGTCTAGGTAATTCAAACAAAGTTTTTTGAATCAAATGACTTTCAAATGCGTTCAACGATGCTAATTGAATCAAATGAAAGTCAAACACATTCAAACAAAGCTTTTTGAACCAAATGAAAGTCAAACACATTCAAGAAATGCTATTTGAATCAAATGAAAGTCAAACGCATTCAAAAAAGGTATTTAAATCAAGTGAAAGTCAAAAACATTCAAACAAAGCTATTTGAATCAGATTAAAGTCAAACACATTCAAACAAAGCTTTTTGAATTAAATGAAAGTCAAATGCATTAAACAAAGCTAATTGATTCAAATGAAAGTCAATCACATTCAAACAAAGCTAATTTAATCAAATGAAAATCAAACACATTCAAACAAAGCTTTTTCAATCAAATGAAATTCAAATGCATTCAAAATAGCGATTTGAATCAAGTGAAAGTCAAACAAAGCTTTTTGAATCAAATGATTGTCAAATCCATTCAAAGATGCTAATTGAATCATATGAAAGTCAAGCACATTCAAACAAATCTTTTTGAATCAACTGAAAGTCAAATGCAATTAAAAAAAAGTAATTAAATCAAGTGAAAGTCAATTACATTTAAACAAAGCTTTTTAAATCAAATGAAAGTTAAATGCATTCAAAAAAGCTAATTGAATCAAGTGAAAGTCTAGGTAATTCAAACAAAGCTTTTTGAATCAAATGACTGTCAAATGCGTTCAACGATGCTAATTGAATCAAATGAAAGTCAAACACATTCAAACAAAGATTTTTGAATCAAATGAAAGTCATATGCATTCAACAAAGCTAATTGAATCAAATGAAAGTCAATGGCATTCTAACAAACCTAATTGAATCAAACGAAAGTCAATGGCATTCTAACAAACCTAATTGAATCAAATGAAAGTCAACCACATTCAAACAAAGCTAATTGAATCAAATGAAAGTTAACCACATTCAAACAAAGCTAATTTAAATCAAGTGAAATTCAAACACATTCAAACAAAGTATTTTGAATCCAAAGAAAGTCAAATGAGTTCAAAAAAGCTAATTGAATCAAGTGAAAGTCAAACAAATTCAAACATAGCTTTTTGAATCAAATGATTGTCAAATGCATTCAACGATACTAATTGAATCATATGAAAGTCAAACACATTCAAACAAATCTTTTTGAATCAAATGAAAGTCAAATGCATTCAAAAGATCAAATTGAATCAATTAAAAGTCAACCACATTCAAACAAAGCTAATTAAATCCAATGGAAGGCAAACACATTCAAACAAAGCTATTTGAATCAAATGAAAGTCAAACACATTCAAAAAAGGTATTTAAATCAAGTGAAAGTCAAAATCATTCAAACAAAGCTATTTGAATCAAATTAAAGTCAAACACATTCAAACAAAGCTTTTTGAATTAAATGAAAGTCAAATGCATTAAACAAAGCTAATTGATTCAAATGAAAGTCAAGCACATTCAAACAAAGCTAATTTAACCAAATAAAAATCAAACACATTCAAACAAAGCTTTTTCAATCAAATGAAATTCAAATGCATTCAAAATAGCGATTTGAATCAAGTGAAAGTCAAACAAAGCTTTTTGAATCAAATGATTGTCAAATCCATTCAACGATGCTAATTGAATCATATGAAAGTCAAGCACATTCAAACAAATCTTTTTGAATCAACTGAAAGTCAAATGCAATTAAAAAAAAGTAATTAAATCAAGTGAAAGTCAATTACATTTAAACAAAGCTTTTTAAATCAAATGAAAGTTAAATGCATTCAAAAAAGCTAATTGAATCAAGTGAAAGTCTAGGTAATTCAAACAAAGTTTTTTGAATCAAATGACTTTCAAATGCGTTCAACGATGCTAATTGAATCAAATGAAAGTCAAACACATTCAAACAAAGCTTTTTGAACCAAATGAAAGTCAAACACATTCAAGAAATGCTATTTGAATCAAATGAAAGTCAAACGCATTCAAAAAAAGGTATTTAAATCAAGTGAAAGTCAAAAACATTCAAACAAAGCTATTTGAATCAGATTAAAGTCAAACACATTCAAACAAAGCTTTTTGAATTAAATGAAAGTCAAATGCATTAAACAAAGCTAATTGATTCAAATGAAAGTCAATCACATTCAAACAAAGCTAATTTAATCAAATGAAAATCAAACACATTCAAACAAAGCTTTTTCAATCAAATGAAATTCAAATGCATTCAAAATAGCGATTTGAATCAAGTGAAAGTCAAACAAAGCTTTTTGAATCAAATGATTGTCAAATCCATTCAAAGATGCTAATTGAATCATATGAAAGTCAAGCACATTCAAACAAATCTTTTTGAATCAACTGAAAGTCAAATGCAATTAAAAAAAAAGTAATTAAATCAAGTGAAAGTCAATTACATTTAAACAAAGCTTTTTAAATCAAATGAAAGTTAAATGCATTCAAAAAAGCTAATTGAATCAAGTGAAAGTCTAGGTAATTCAAACAAAGCTTTTTGAATCAAATGACTGTCAAATGCGTTCAACGATGCTAATTGAATCAAATGAAAGTCAAACACATTCAAACAAAGATTTTTGAATCAAATGAAAGTCATATGCATTCAACAAAGCTAATTGAATCAAATGAAAGTCAATGGCATTCTAACAAACCTAATTGAATCAAACGAAAGTCAATGGATTCTAACAAACCTAATTGAATCAAATGAAAGTCAACCACATTCAAACAAAGCTAATTGAATCAAATGAAAGTTAACCACATTCAAACAAAGCTAATTTAAATCAAGTGAAATTCAAACACATTCAAACAAAGTTTTTGAATCCAAAGAAAGTCAAATGAGTTCAAAAAAGCTAATTGAATCAAGTGAAAGTCAAACAAATTCAAACATAGCTTTTTGAATCAAATGATTGTCAAATGCATTCAACGATACTAATTGAATCATATGAAAGTCAAACACATTCAAACAAATCTTTTTGAATCAAATGAAAGTCAAATGCATTCAAAAGATCAAATTGAATCAATTAAAAGTCAACCACATTCAAACAAAGCTAATTAAATCCAATGGAAGGCAAACACATTCAAACAAAGCTATTTGAATCAAATGAAAGTCAAACACATTCAAAAAAGGTATTTAAATCAAGTGAAAGTCAAAATCATTCAAACAAAGCTATTTGAATCAAATTAAAGTCAAACACATTCAAACAAACTTTTTGAATTAAATGAAAGTCAAATGCATTAAACAAAGCTAATTGATTCAAATGAAAGTCAATCACATTCAAACAAAGCTAATTTAATCAAATAAAAATCAAACACATTCAAACAAAGCTTTTTCAATCAAATGAAATTCAAATGCATTCAAAATAGCGATTTGAATCAAGTGAAAGTCAAACAAAGCTTTTTGAATCAAATGATTGTCAAATCCATTCAAAGATGCTAATTGAATCATATGAAAGTCAAGCACATTCAAACAAATCTTTTTGAATCAACTGAAAGTCAAATGCAATTAAAAAAAAGTAATTAAATCAAGTGAAAGTCAATTACATTTAAACAAAGCTTTTTAAATCAAATGAAAGTTAAATGCATTCAAAAAAGCTAATTGAATCAAGTGAAAGTCTAGGTAATTCAAACAAAGCTTTTTGAATCAAATGACTGTCAAATGCGTTCAACGATGCTAATTGAATCAAATGAAAGTCAAACACATTCAAACAAAGCTTTTTGAATCAAATGAAAGTCATATGCATTCAACAAAGCTAATTGAATCAAATGAAAGTCAATGGCATTCTAACAAACCTAATTGAATCAAACGAAAGTCAATGGCATTCTAACAAACCTAATTGAATCAAATGAAAGTCAACCACATTCAAACAAAGCTAATTGAATCAAATGAAAGTTAACCACATTCAAACAAAGCTAATTTAAATCAAGTGAAATTCAAACACATTCAAACAAAGTATTTTGAATCCAAAGAAAGTCAAATGAGTTCAAAAAAGCTAATTGAATCAAGTGAAAGTCAAACAAATTCAAACATAGCTTTTTGAATCAAATGATTGTCAAATGCATTCAACGATACTAATTGAATCATATGAAAGTCAAACACATTCAAACAAATCTTTTTGAATCAAATGAAAGTCAAATGCATTCAAAAGATCAAATTGAATCAATTAAAAGTCAACCACATTCAAACAAAGCTAATTAAATCCAATGGAAGGCAAACACATTCAAACAAAGCTATTTGAATCAAATGAAAGTCAAACACATTCAAAAAAGGTATTTAAATCAAGTGAAAGTCAAAATCATTCAAACAAAGCTATTTGAATCAAATTAAAGTCAAACACATTCAAACAAACTTTTTGAATTAAATGAAAGTCAAATGCATTAAACAAAGCTAATTGATTCAAATGAAAGTCAATCACATTCAAACAAAGCTAATTTAACCAAATAAAAATCAAACACATTCAAACAAAGCTTTTTCAATCAAATGAAATTCAAATGCATTCAAAATAGCGATTTGAATCAAGTGAAAGTCAAACAAAGCTTTTTGAATCAAATGATTGTCAAATCCATTCAACGATGCTAATTGAATCATATGAAAGTCAAGCACATTCAAACAAATCTTTTTGAATCAACTGAAAGTCAAATGCAATTAAAAAAAAGTAATTAAATCAAGTGAAAGTCAATTACATTTAAACAAAGCTTTTTAAATCAAATGAAAGTTAAATGCATTCAAAAAAGCTAATTGAATCAAGTGAAAGTCTAGGTAATTCAAACAAAGTTTTTTGAATCAAATGACTTTCAAATGCGTTCAACGATGCTAATTGAATCAAATGAAAGTCAAACACATTCAAACAAAGCTTTTTGAACCAAATGAAAGTCAAACACATTCAAGAAATGCTATTTGAATCAAATGAAAGTCAAACGCATTCAAAAAAGGTATTTAAATCAAGTGAAAGTCAAAAACATTCAAACAAAGCTATTTGAATCAGATTAAAGTCAAACACATTCAAACAAAGCTTTTTGAATTAAATGAAAGTCAAATGCATTAAACAAAGCTAATTGATTCAAATGAAAGTCAATCACATTCAAACAAAGCTAATTTAATCAAATGAAAATCAAACACATTCAAACAAAGCTTTTTCAATCAAATGAAATTCAAATGCATTCAAAATAGCGATTTGAATCAAGTGAAAGTCAAACAAAGCTTTTTGAATCAAATGATTGTCAAATCCATTCAAAGATGCTAATTGAATCATATGAAAGTCAAGCACATTCAAACAAATCTTTTTGAATCAACTGAAAGTCAAATGCAATTAAAAAAAAAGTAATTAAATCAAGTGAAAGTCAATTACATTTAAACAAAGCTTTTTAAATCAAATGAAAGTTAAATGCATTCAAAAAAGCTAATTGAATCAAGTGAAAGTCTAGGTAATTCAAACAAAGCTTTTTGAATCAAATGACTGTCAAATGCGTTCAACGATGCTAATTGAATCAAATGAAAGTCAAACACATTCAAACAAAGCTTTTTGAATCAAATGAAAGTCATATGCATTCAACAAAGCTAATTGAATCAAATGAAAGTCAATGGCATTCTAACAAACCTAATTGAATCAAACGAAAGTCAATGGCATTCTAACAAACCTAATTGAATCAAATGAAAGTCAACCACATTCAAACAAAGCTAATTGAATCAAATGAAAGTTAACCACATTCAAACAAAGCTAATTTAAATCAAGTGAAATTCAAACACATTCAAACAAAGCTTTTTGAATCCAAAGAAAGTCAAATGAGTTCAAAAAAGCTAATTGAATCAAGTGAAAGTCAAACAAATTCAAACATAGCTTTTTGAATCAAATGATTGTCAAATGCATTCAACGATACTAATTGAATCATATGAAAGTCAAACACATTCAAACAAATCTTTTTGAATCAAATGAAAGTCAAATGCATTCAAAAGATCAAATTGAATCAATTAAAAGTCAACCACATTCAAACAAAGCTAATTAAATCCAATGGAAGGCAAACACATTCAAACAAAGCTATTTGAATCAAATGAAAGTCAAACACATTCAAAAAAGGTATTTAAATCAAGTGAAAGTCAAAATCATTCAAACAAAGCTATTTGAATCAAATTAAAGTCAAACACATTCAAACAAACCTTTTTGAATTAAATGAAAGTCAAATGCATTAAACAAAGCTAATTGATTCAAATGAAAGTCAATCACATTCAAACAAAGCTAATTTAACCAAATAAAAATCAAACACATTCAAACAAAGCTTTTTCAATCAAATGAAATTCAAATGCATTCAAAATAGCGATTTGAATCAAGTGAAAGTCAAACAAAGCTTTTTGAATCAAATGATTGTCAAATCCATTCAACGATGCTAATTGAATCATATGAAAGTCAAGCACATTCAAACAAATCTTTTTGAATCAACTGAAAGTCAAATGCAATTAAAAAAAAGTAATTAAATCAAGTGAAAGTCAATTACATTTAAACAAAGCTTTTTAAATCAAATGAAAGTTAAATGCATTCAAAAAAGCTAATTGAATCAAGTGAAAGTCTAGGTAATTCAAACAAAGTTTTTTGAATCAAATGACTTTCAAATGCGTTCAACGATGCTAATTGAATCAAATGAAAGTCAAACACATTCAAACAAAGCTTTTTGAACCAAATGAAAGTCAAACACATTCAAGAAATGCTATTTGAATCAAATGAAAGTCAAACGCATTCAAAAAAGGTATTTAAATCAAGTGAAAGTCAAAAACATTCAAACAAAGCTATTTGAATCAGATTAAAGTCAAACACATTCAAACAAAGCTTTTTGAATTAAATGAAAGTCAAATGCATTAAACAAAGCTAATTGATTCAAATGAAAGTCAATCACATTCAAACAAAGCTAATTTAACCAAATAAAAATCAAACACATTCAAACAAAGCTTTTTCAATCAAATGAAATTCAAATGCATTCAAAATAGCGATTTGAATCAAGTGAAAGTCAAACAAAGCTTTTTGAATCAAATGATTGTCAAATCCATTCAACGATGCTAATTGAATCATATGAAAGTCAAGCACATTCAAACAAATCTTTTTGAATCAACTGAAAGTCAAATGCAATTAAAAAAAAGTAATTAAATCAAGTGAAAGTCAATTACATTTAAACAAAGCTTTTTAAATCAAATGAAAGTTAAATGCATTCAAAAAAGCTAATTGAATCAAGTGAAAGTCTAGGTAATTCAAACAAAGTTTTTTGAATCAAATGACTTTCAAATGCGTTCAACGATGCTAATTGAATCAAATGAAAGTCAAACACATTCAAACAAAGCTTTTTGAACCAAATGAAAGTCAAACACATTCAAGAAATGCTATTTGAATCAAATGAAAGTCAAACGCATTCAAAAAAGGTATTTAAATCAAGTGAAAGTCAAAAACATTCAAACAAAGCTATTTGAATCAGATTAAAGTCAAACACATTCAAACAAAGCTTTTTGAATTAAATGAAAGTCAAATGCATTAAACAAAGCTAATTGATTCAAATGAAAGTCAATCACATTCAAACAAAGCTAATTTAATCAAATGAAAATCAAACACATTCAAACAAAGCTTTTTTCAATCAAATGAAATTCAAATGCATTCAAAATAGCGATTTGAATCAAGTGAAAGTCAAACAAAGCTTTTTGAATCAAATGATTGTCAAATCCATTCAAAGATGCTAATTGAATCATATGAAAGTCAAGCACATTCAAACAAATCTTTTTGAATCAACTGAAAGTCAAATGCAATTAAAAAAAAGTAATTAAATCAAGTGAAAGTCAATTACATTTAAACAAAGCTTTTTAAATCAAATGAAAGTTAAATGCATTCAAAAAAGCTAATTGAATCAAGTGAAAGTCTAGGTAATTCAAACAAAGCTTTTTGAATCAAATGACTGTCAAATGCGTTCAACGATGCTAATTGAATCAAATGAAAGTCAAACACATTCAAACAAAGCTTTTTGAATCAAATGAAAGTCATATGCATTCAACAAAGCTAATTGAATCAAATGAAAGTCAATGGCATTCTAACAAACCTAATTGAATCAAACGAAAGTCAATGGCATTCTAACAAACCTAATTGAATCAAATGAAAGTCAACCACATTCAAACAAAGCTAATTGAATCAAATGAAAGTTAACCACATTCAAACAAAGCTAATTTAAATCAAGTGAAATTCAAACACATTCAAACAAAGCTTTTTGAATCCAAAGAAAGTCAAATGAGTTCAAAAAAGCTAATTGAATCAAGTGAAAGTCAAACAAATTCAAACATAGCTTTTTGAATCAAATGATTGTCAAATGCATTCAACGATACTAATTGAATCATATGAAAGTCAAACACATTCAAACAAATCTTTTTGAATCAAATGAAAGTCAAAGCATTCAAAAGATCAAATTGAATCAATTAAAAGTTAACCACATTCAAACAAAGCTAATTAAATCCAATGGAAGGCAAACACATTCAAACAAAGCTATTTGAATCAAATGAAAGTCAAACACATTCAAAAAAGGTATTTAAATCAAGTGAAAGTCAAAATCATTCAAACAAAGCTATTTGAATCAAATTAAAGTCAAACACATTCAAACAAACCTTTTTGAATTAAATGAAAGTCAAATGCATTAAACAAAGCTAATTGATTCAAATGAAAGTCAATCACATTCAAACAAAGCTAATTTAACCAAATAAAAATCAAACACATTCAAACAAAGCTTTTTCAATCAAATGAAATTCAAATGCATTCAAAATAGCGATTTGAATCAAGTGAAAGTCAAACAAAGCTTTTTGAATCAAATGATTGTCAAATCCATTCAACGATGCTAATTGAATCATATGAAAGTCAAGCACATTCAAACAAATCTTTTTGAATCAACTGAAAGTCAAATGCAATTAAAAAAAAGTAATTAAATCAAGTGAAAGTCAATTACATTTAAACAAAGCTTTTTAAATCAAATGAAAGTTAAATGCATTCAAAAAAGCTAATTGAATCAAGTGAAAGTCTAGGTAATTCAAACAAAGTTTTTTGAATCAAATGACTTTCAAATGCGTTCAACGATGCTAATTGAATCAAATGAAAGTCAAACACATTCAAACAAAGCTTTTTGAACCAAATGAAAGTCAAACACATTCAAGAAATGCTATTTGAATCAAATGAAAGTCAAACGCATTCAAAAAAGGTATTTAAATCAAGTGAAAGTCAAAAACATTCAAACAAAGCTATTTGAATCAGATTAAAGTCAAACACATTCAAACAAAGCTTTTTGAATTAAATGAAAGTCAAATGCATTAAACAAAGCTAATTGATTCAAATGAAAGTCAATCACATTCAAACAAAGCTAATTTAATCAAATGAAAATCAAACACATTCAAACAAAGCTTTTTCAATCAAATGAAATTCAAATGCATTCAAAATAGCGATTTGAATCAAGTGAAAGTCAAACAAAGCTTTTTGAATCAAATGATTGTCAAATCCATTCAACGATGCTAATTGAATCATATGAAAGTCAAGCACATTCAAACAAATCTTTTTGAATCAACTGAAAGTCAAATGCAATTAAAAAAAAGTAATTAAATCAAGTGAAAGTCAATTACATTTAAACAAAGCTTTTTAAATCAAATGAAAGTTAAATGCATTCAAAAAAGCTAATTGAATCAAGTGAAAGTCTAGGTAATTCAAACAAAGTTTTTTGAATCAAATGACTTTCAAATGCGTTCAACGATGCTAATTGAATCAAATGAAAGTCAAACACATTCAAACAAAGCTTTTTGAACCAAATGAAAGTCAAACACATTCAAGAAATGCTATTTGAATCAAATGAAAGTCAAACGCATTCAAAAAAGGTATTTAAATCAAGTGAAAGTCAAAAACATTCAAACAAAGCTATTTGAATCAGATTAAAGTCAAACACATTCAAACAAAGCTTTTTGAATTAAATGAAAGTCAAATGCATTAAACAAAGCTAATTGATTCAAATGAAAGTCAATCACATTCAAACAAAGCTAATTTAATCAAATGAAAATCAAACACATTCAAACAAAGCTTTTTCAATCAAATGAAATTCAAATGCATTCAAAATAGCGATTTGAATCAAGTGAAAGTCAAACAAAGCTTTTTGAATCAAATGATTGTCAAATCCATTCAACGATGCTAATTGAATCATATGAAAGTCAAGCACATTCAAACAAATCTTTTTGAATCAACTGAAAGTCAAATGCAATTAAAAAAAAGTAATTAAATCAAGTGAAAGTCAATTACATTTAAACAAAGCTTTTTAAATCAAATGAAAGTTAAATGCATTCAAAAAAGCTAATTGAATCAAGTGAAAGTCTAGGTAATTCAAACAAAGTTTTTTGAATCAAATGACTTTCAAATGCGTTCAACGATGCTAATTGAATCAAATGAAAGTCAAACACATTCAAACAAAGCTTTTTGAACCAAATGAAAGTCAAACACATTCAAGAAATGCTATTTGAATCAAATGAAAGTCAAACGCATTCAAAAAAGGTATTTAAATCAAGTGAAAGTCAAAAACATTCAAACAAAGCTATTTGAATCAGATTAAAGTCAAACACATTCAAACAAAGCTTTTTGAATTAAATGAAAGTCAAATGCATTAAACAAAGCTAATTGATTCAAATGAAAGTCAATCACATTCAAACAAAGCTAATTTAATCAAATGAAAATCAAACACATTCAAACAAAGCTTTTTCAATCAAATGAAATTCAAATGCATTCAAAATAGCGATTTGAATCAAGTGAAAGTCAAACAAAGCTTTTTGAATCAAATGATTGTCAAATCCATTCAAAGATGCTAATTGAATCATATGAAAGTCAAGCACATTCAAACAAATCTTTTTGAATCAACTGAAAGTCAAATGCAATTAAAAAAAAAGTAATTAAATCAAGTGAAAGTCAATTACATTTAAACAAAGCTTTTTAAATCAAATGAAAGTTAAATGCATTCAAAAAAGCTAATTGAATCAAGTGAAAGTCTAGGTAATTCAAACAAAGCTTTTTGAATCAAATGACTGTCAAATGCGTTCAACGATGCTAATTGAATCAAATGAAAGTCAAACACATTCAAACAAAGCTTTTTGAATCAAATGAAAGTCATATGCATTCAACAAAGCTAATTGAATCAAATGAAAGTCAATGGCATTCTAACAAACCTAATTGAATCAAACAAAAGTCAATGGCATTCTAACAAACCTAATTGAATCAAATGAAAGTCAACCACATTCAAACAAAGCTAATTGAATCAAATGAAAGTTAACCACATTCAAACAAAGCTAATTTAAATCAAGTGAAATTCAAACACATTCAAACAAAGCTTTTTGAATCCAAAGAAAGTCAAATGAGTTCAAAAAAGCTAATTGAATCAAGTGAAAGTCAAACAAATTCAAACATAGCTTTTTGAATCAAATGATTGTCAAATGCATTCAACGATACTAATTGAATCATATGAAAGTCAAACACATTCAAACAAATCTTTTTGAATCAAATGAAAGTCAAAGGCATTCAAAAGATCAAATTGAATCAATTAAAAGTTAACCACATTCAAACAAAGCTAATTAAATCCAATGGAAGGCAAACACATTCAAACAAAGCTATTTGAATCAAATGAAAGTCAAACACATTCAAAAAAGGTATTTAAATCAAGTGAAAGTCAAAATCATTCAAACAAAGCTATTTGAATCAAATTAAAGTCAAACACATTCAAACAAACCTTTTTGAATTAAATGAAAGTCAAATGCATTAAACAAAGCTAATTGATTCAAATGAAAGTCAATCACATTCAAACAAAGCTAATTTAACCAAATAAAAATCAAACACATTCAAACAAAGCTTTTTCAATCAAATGAAATTCAAATGCATTCAAAATAGCGATTTGAATCAAGTGAAAGTCAAACAAAGCTTTTTGAATCAAATGATTGTCAAATCCATTCAACGATGCTAATTGAATCATATGAAAGTCAAGCACATTCAAACAAATCTTTTTGAATCAACTGAAAGTCAAATGCAATTAAAAAAAAAGTAATTAAATCAAGTGAAAGTCAATTACATTTAAACAAAGCTTTTTAAATCAAATGAAAGTTAAATGCATTCAAAAAAGCTAATTGAATCAAGTGAAAGTCTAGGTAATTCAAACAAAGTTTTTTGAATCAAATGACTTTCAAATGCGTTCAACGATGCTAATTGAATCAAATGAAAGTCAAACACATTCAAACAAAGCTTTTTGAACCAAATGAAAGTCAAACACATTCAAGAAATGCTATTTGAATCAAATGAAAGTCAAACGCATTCAAAAAAGGTATTTAAATCAAGTGAAAGTCAAAAACATTTCAAACAAAGCTATTTGAATCAGATTAAAGTCAAACACATTCAAACAAAGCTTTTTGAATTAAATGAAAGTCAAATGCATTAAACAAAGCTAATTGATTCAAATGAAAGTCAATCACATTCAAACAAAGCTAATTTAATCAAATGAAAATCAAACACATTCAAACAAAGCTTTTTCAATCAAATGAAATTCAAATGCATTCAAAATAGCGATTTGAATCAAGTGAAAGTCAAACAAAGCTTTTTGAATCAAATGATTGTCAAATCCATTCAAACGATGCTAATTGAATCATATGAAAGTCAAGCACATTCAAACAAATCTTTTTGAATCAACTGAAAGTCAAATGCAATTAAAAAAAAGTAATTAAATCAAGTGAAAGTCAATTACATTTAAACAAAGCTTTTTAAATTAAATGAAAGTTAAATGCATTCAAAAAAGCTAATTGAATCAAGTGAAAGTCTAGGTAATTCAAACAAAGTTTTTTGAATCAAATGACTTTCAAATGCGTTCAACGATGCTAATTGAATCAAATGAAAGTCAAACACATTCAAACAAAGCTTTTTGAACCAAATGAAAGTCAAACACATTCAAGAAATGCTATTTGAATCAAATGAAAGTCAAACACATTCAAAAAAGGTATTTAAATCAAGTGAAAGTCAAAATCATTCAAACAAAGCTATTTGAATCAAATTAAAGTCAAACACATTCAAACAAAGCTTTTTGAATTAAATGAAAGTCAAATGCATTAAACAAAGCTAATTGATTCAAATGAAAGTCAATCACATTCAAACAAAGCTAATTTAATCAAATGAAAATCAAACACATTCAAACAAAGCTTTTTCAATCAAATGAAATTTAAATGCATTCAAAATAGCGATTTGAATCAAGTGAAAGTCAAACAAAGCTTTTTGAATCAAATGATTGTCAAATCCATTCAACGATGCTAATTGAATCATATGAAAGTCAAGCACATTCAAACAAATCTTTTTGAATCAACTGAAAGTCAAATGCAATTAAAAAAAAGTAATTAAATCAAGTGAAAATCAATTACATTTAAACAAAGCTTTTTAAATCAAATGAAAGTTAAATGCATTCAAAAAAGCTAATTGAATCAAGTGAAAGTCTAGTTAATTCAAACAAAGTTTTTTGAATCAAATGACTTTCAAATGCGTTCAACGATGCTAATTGAATCAAATGAAAGTCAAACACATTCAAACAAAGCTTTTTGAACCAAATGAAAGTCAAACACATTCAAGAAATGCTATTTGAATCAAATGAAAGTCAAACGCATTCAAAAAAGGTATTTAAATCAAGTGAAAGTTAAAAACATTCAAACAAAGCTATTTGAATCAGATTAAAGTCAAACACATTCAAACAAAGCTTTTTGAATTAAATGAAAGTCAAATGCATTAAACAAAGCTAATTGATTCAAATGAAAGTCAATCACATTCAAACAAAGCTAATTTAATCAAATGAAAATCAAACACATTCAAACAAAGCTTTTTCAATCAAATGAAATTCAAATGCATTCAAAATAGCGATTTGAATCAAGTGAAAGTCAAACAAAGCTTTTTGAATCAAATGATTGTCAAATCCATTCAAAGATGCTAATTGAATCACATGAAAGTCAAGCACATTCAAACAAATCTTTTTGAATCAACTGAAAGTCAAATGCAATTAAAAAAAAAGTAATTAAATCAAGTGAAAGTCAATTACATTTAAACAAAGCTTTTTAAATCAAATGAAAGTTAAATGCATTCAAAAAAGCTAATTGAATCAAGTGAAAGTCTAGGTAATTCAAACAAAGCTTTTTGAATCAAATGACTGTCAAATGCGTTCAACGATGCTAATTGATTCAAATGAAAGTCAAACACATTCAAACAAAGCTTTTTGAATCAAATGAAAGTCATATGCATTCAACAAAGCTAATTGAATCAAATGAAAGTCAATGGCATTCTAACAAACCTAATTGAATCAAACGAAAGTCAATGGCATTCTAACAAACCTAATTGAATCAAATGAAAATCAACCACATTCAAACAAAGCTAATTGAATCAAATGAAAGTTAACCACATTCAAACAAAGCTAATTTAAATCATGTGAAATTCAAACACATTCAAACAAAGCTTTTTGAATCCAAAGAAAGTCAAATGAGTTCAAAAAAGCTAATTGAATCAAGTGAAAGTCAAACAAATTCAAACATAGCTTTTTGAATCAAATGATTGTCAAATGCATTCAACGATACTAATTGAATCATATGAAAGTCAAACACATTCAAACAAATCTTTTTGAATCAAATGAAAGTCAAAGGCATTCAAAAGATCAAATTGAATCAATTAAAAGTTAACCACATTCAAACAAAGCTAATTAAATCCAATGGAAGGCAAACACATTCAAACAAAGCTATTTGAATCAAATGAAAGTCAAACACATTCAAAAAAGGTATTTAAATCAAGTGAAAGTCAAAATCATTCAAACAAAGCTATTTGAATCAAATTAAAGTCAAACACATTCAAACAAAGCTTTTTGAATTAAATGAAAGTCAAATGCATTAAACAAAGCTAATTGATTCAAATGAAAGTCAATCACATTCAAACAAAGCTAATTTAACCAAATAAAAATCAAACACATTCAAACAAAGCTTTTTCAATCAAATAAAATTCAAATGCATTCAAAATAGCGATTTGAATCAAGTGAAAGTCAAACAAAGCTTTTTGAATCAAATGGTTGTCAAATCCATTCAACGATGCTAATTGAATCATATGAAAGTCAAGCACATTCAAACAAATCTTTTTGAATCAACTGAAAGTCAAATGCAATTAAAAAAAAAGTAATTAAATCAAGTGAAAATCAATTACATTTAAACAAAGCTTTTTAAATCAAATGAAAGTTAAATGCATTCAAAAAAGCTAATTGAATCAAGTGAAAGTCTAGGTAATTCAACCAAAGTTTTTTGAATCAAATGACTTTCAAATGCGTTCAACGATACTAATTGAATCAAATGAAAGTCAAACACATTCAAACAAAGCTTTTTTAACCAAATGAAAGTCAAACACATTCAAGAAATGCTATTTGAATCAAATGAAAGTCTAACGCATTCAAAAAAGGTATTTAAATCAAGTGAAAGTTAAAAACATTTAAACAAAGCTATTTGAATCAGATTAAAGTCAAACACATTCAAACAAAGCTTTTTGAATTAAATGAAAGTTAAATGCATTAAACAAAGCTAATTGATTCAAATGAAAGTCAATCACATTCAAACAAAGCTAATTTAATCAAATGAAAATCAAACACATTCAAACAAAGCTTTTTCAATCAAATGAAATTCAAATGCATTCAAAATAGCGATTTGAATCAAGTGAAAGTCAAACAAAGCTTTTTGAATCAAATGATTGTCAAATCCATTCAAAGATGCTAATTGAATCACATGAAAGTCAAACACATTCAAACAAATCTTTTTGAATCAACTGAAAGTCAAATGCAATTAAAAAAAAAGTAATTAAATCAAGTGAAAGTCAATTACATTTAAACAAAGCTTTTTAAATCAAATGAAAGTTAAATGCATTCAAAAAAAGCTAATTGAATCAAGTGAAAGTCAAGGTAATTCAAACAAAGCTTTTTGAATCAAATGACTGTCAAATGCGTTCAACGATGCTAATTGATTCAAATGAAAGTCAAACACATTCAAACAAAGCTTTTTGAATCAAATGAAAGTCATATGCATTCAACAAAGCTAATTGAATCAAATGAAAGTCAATGGCATTCTAACAAACCTAATTGAATCAAACGAAAGTCAATGGCATTCTAACAAACCTAATTGAATCAAATGAAAATCAACCACATTCAAACAAAGCTAATTGAATCAAATGAAAGTTAACCACATTCAAACAAAGCTAATTTAAATCATGTGAAATTCAAACACATTCAAACAAAGCTTTTTGAATCCAAAGAAAGTCAAATGAGTTCAAAAAAGCTAATTGAATCAAGTGAAAGTCAAACAAATTCAAACATAGCTTTTTGAATCAAATGATTGTCAAATGCATTCAACGATACTAATTGAATCATATGAAAGTCAAACACATTCAAACAAATCTTTTTGAATCAAATGAAAGTCAAATGCATTCAAAAGATCAAATTGAATCAATTAAAAGTCAACCAATTCAAAAAAGCTAATTAAATCCAATGGAAGGCAAACACATTCAAACAAAGCTATTTGAATCAAATGAAAGTCAAACATTCAAAAAAGGTATTTAAATCAAGTGAAAGTCAAAATCATTCAAACAAAGCTATTTGAATCAAATTAAAGTCAAACACATTCAAACAAACTTTTTGAATTAAATGAAAGTCAAATGCATTAAACAAAGCTAATTGATTCAAATGAAAGTCAATCACATTCAAACAAAGCTAATTTAACCAAATAAAAATCAAACACATTCAAACAAAGCTTTTTCAATCAAATGAAATTCAAATGCATTCAAAATAGCGATTTGAATCAAGTGAAAGTCAAACAAAGCTTTTTGAATCAAATGATTGTCAAATCCATTCAAATGCTAATTGAATCATATGAAAGTCAAGCACATTCAAACAAAGTTTTTTTGAATCAAATGACTTTCAAATGCGTTCAACGATGCTAATTGAATCAAATGAAAGTCAAACACATTCAAACAAAGCTTTTTGAACCAAATGAAAGTCAAACATTCAAGAAATGCTATTTGAATCAAATGAAAGTCAAACGCATTCAAAAAAGGTATTTAAATCAAGTGAAAGTCAAAAACATTCAAACAAAGATTTGAATCAGATTAAAGTTAAACACATTCAAACAAAGCTTTTTGAATTAAATGAAAGTCAAATGCATTAAACAAAGCTAATTGATTCAAATGAAAGTCAATCACATTCAAACAAAGCTAATTTAACCAAATAAAATCAAACACATTCAAACAAAGCTTTTTCAATCAAATGAAATTCAAATGCATTCAAAATAGCGATTTGAATCAAGTGAAATAAAACAAAGCTTTTAGAATCAAATGATTGTCAAATCCATTCAACGATGCTAATTGAATCATATGAAAGTCAAGCACATTCAAACAAATCTTTTTGAATCAACTGAAAGTCAAATGCAATTAAAAAAAAGTAATTAAATCAAGTGAAAGTCAATTACATTTAAACAAAGCTTTTTAAATCAAATGAAAGTTAAATGCATTCAAAAAAGCTAATTGAATCAAGTGAAAGTCTAGGTAATTCAAACAAAGTTTTTTGAATCAAATGACTTTCAAATGCGTTCAACGATGCTAACTGAATCAAATGAAAGTCAAACACATTCAAACAAAGCTTTTTGAACCAAATGAAAGTCAAACACATTCAAGAAATGCTATTTCAATCAAATGAAAGTCAAACGCATTCAAAAAAGGTATTTAAATCAAGTGAAAGTCAAAAACATTCAAACAAAGCTATTTGAATCAGATTAAAGTCAAAAACATTCAAACAAAGCTTTTTGAATTAAATGAAAGTCAAATGCATTAAACAAAGCTAATTGATTCAAATGAAAGTCAATCACATTCAAACAAAGCTAATTTAATCAAATGAAAATCAAACACATTCAAACAAAGCTTTTTCAATCAAATGAAATTCAAATGCATTCAAAATAGCGATTTGAATCAAGTGAAAGTCAAACAAAGCTTTTTGAATCAAATGATTGTCAAATCCATTCAAAGATGCTAATTGAATCATATGAAAGTCAAGCACATTCAAACAAATCTTTTTGAATCAACTGAAAGTCAAATGCAATTAAAAAAAAAGTAATTAAATCAAGTGAAAGTCAATTACATTTAAACAAAGCTTTTTAAATCAAATGAAAGTTAAATGCATTCAAAAAAGCTAATTGAATCAAGTGAAAGTCTAGGTAATTCAAACAAAGCTTTTTGAATCAAATGACTGTCAAATGCGTTCAACGATGCTAATTGAATCAAATTAAAGTCAAATACATTCAAACAAAGCTTTTTGAATCAAATGAAAGTCATATGCATTCAACAAAGCTAATTGAATCAAATGAAAGTCAATGGCATTCTAACAAACCTAATTGAATCAAACGAAAGTCAATGGCATTCTAACAAACCTAATTGAATCAAATGAAAGTCAACCACATTCAAACAAAGCTAATTGAATCAAATGAAAGTTAACCACATTCAAACAAAGCTAATTTAAATCAAGTGAAATTCAAACACATTCAAACAAAGTATTTTTAATCCAAAGAAAGTCTAATGAGTTCAAAAAAGGTAATTGAATCAAGTGAAAGTCAAACAAATTCAAACATAGCTTTTTGAATCAAATGATTGTCAAATGCATTCAACGATACTAATTGAATCATATGAAAGTCAAACACATTCAAACAAATCTTTTGAATCAAATGAAAGTCAAATGCATTCAAAAGATCAAATTGAATCAATTAAAAGTCAACCACATTCAAACAAAGCTAATTAAATCCAATGGAAGGCAAACACATTCAAACAAAGCTATTTGAATCAAATGAAAGTCAAACACATTCAAAAAAGGTATTTAAATCAAGTGAAAGTCAAAATCATTCAAACAAAGCTATTTGAATCAAATTAAAGTCAAACACATTAAAACAAACCTTTTTGAAATAAATGAAAGTCAAATGCATTAAACAAAGCTAATTGATTCAAATGAAAGTCAATCACATTCAAACAAAGCTAATTTAACCAAATAAAAATCAAACACATTCAAACAAAGCTTTTTCAATCAAATGAAATTCAAATGCATTCAAAATAGCGATTTGAATCAAGTGAAAGTCAAACAAAGCTTTTTGAATCAAATGTTTGTCAAATCCATTCAACTATGCTAATTGAATCATATGAAAGTCAAGCACATTCAAACAAATCTTTTTGAATCAACTGAAAGACAAATGCAATTACAAAAAAGTAATTAAATCAAGTGAAAGTCAATTACATTTAAACAAAGCTTTTTAAATCAAATGAAAGTTAAATGCATTCAAAAAAGCTAATTGAATCAAGTGAAAGTCTAGGTAATTCAAACAAAGCTTTTTGAATCAAATGACTGTCAAATGCGTTCAACGATGCTAATTGAATCAAATTAAAGTCAAATACATTCAAACAAAGCTTTTTGAATCAAATGAAAGTCATATGCATTCAACAAAGCTAATTGAATCAAATGAAAGTCAATGGCATTCTAACAAACCTAATTGAATCAAACGAAAGTCAATGGCATTCTAACAAACCTAATTGAATCAAATGAAAGTCAACCACATTCAAACAAAGCTAATTGAATCAAATGAAAGTTAACCACATTCAAACAAAGCTAATTTAAATCAAGTGAAATTCAAACACATTCAAACAAAGTATTTTTAATCCAAAGAAAGTCTAATGAGTTCAAAAAAGGTAATTGAATCAAGTGAAAGTCAAACAAATTCAAACATATCTTTTTGAATCAAATGATTGTCAAATGCATTCAACGATACTAATTGAATCATATGAAAGTCAAACACATTCAAACAAATCTTTTGAATCAAATGAAAGTCAAATGCATTCAAAAGATCAAATTGAATCAATTAAAAGTCAACCACATTCAAACAAAGCTAATTAAATCCAATGGAAGGCAAACACATTCAAACAAAGCTATTTGAATCAAATGAAAGTCAAACACATTCAAAAAAGGTATTTAAATCAAGTGAAAGTCAAAATCATTCAAACAAAGCTATTTGAATCAAATTAAAGTCAAACACATTAAAACAAACCTTTTTGAAATAAATGAAAGTCAA
Organism: Chenopodium quinoa; assembly: GCF_001683475.1. Classification (NCBI taxonomy): domain Eukaryota; kingdom Viridiplantae; phylum Streptophyta; class Magnoliopsida; order Caryophyllales; family Amaranthaceae; genus Chenopodium; species Chenopodium quinoa. The sequence goes on from NW_018742492.1 coordinate 34,900, forward strand.
ATGCATTAAACAAAGCTAATTGATTCAAATGAAAGTCAATCACATTCAAACAAAGCTAATTTAACCAAATAAAAATCAAACACATTCAAACAAAGCTTTTTCAATCAAATGAAATTCAAATGCATTCAAAATAGCGATTTGAATCAAGTGAAAGTCAAACAAAGCTTTTTGAATCAAATGTTTGTCAAATCCATTCAACTATGCTAATTGAATCATATGAAAGTCAAGCACATTCAAACAAATCTTTTTGAATCAACTGAAAGACAAATGCAATTACAAAAAAGTAATTAAATCAAGTGAAAGTCAATTACATTTAAACAAAGCTTTTTAAATCAAATGAAAGTTAAATGCATTCAAAAAAGCTAATTGAATCAAGTGAAAGTCTAGGTAATTCAAACAAAGTTTTTTGAATCAAATGACTTTCAAATGCGTTCAACGATGCTAATTGAATCAAATGAAAGTCAAACATATTCAAACAAAGCTTTTTGAACCAAATGAAAGTCAAACACATTAAAGAAATGCTATTTGAATCAAATGAAAGTTAAACACATTCAAAAAAGGTATTTAAATCAAGTGAAAGTAAAAATCATTCAAACAAAGCTATTTGAATCAAATTAAAGTCAAACACATTCAAACAAAGCTTTTTGAATTAAATGAAAGTCAAATGCATTAAACAAAGCTAATTGATTCAAATGAAAGTCAATCACATTCAAACAAAGCTAATTTAATCAAATGAAAATCAAACACATTCAAACAAAGCTTTTTCAATCAAATGAAATTTAAATGCATTCAAAATAGCGATTTGAATCAAGTGAAAGTTAAACAAAGCTTTTTGAATCAAATGGTTGTCAAATCCATTCAACGATGCTAATTGAATCATATGAAAGTCAAGCACATTCAAACAAATCTTTTTGAATCAACTGAAAGTCAAATGCAATTAAAAAAAAGTAATTAAATCAAGTGAAAATCAATTACATTTAAACAAAGCTTTTTAAATCAAATGAAAGTTAAATGCATTCAAAAAAGCTAATTGAATCAAGTGAAAGTCTAGGTAATTCAAACAAAGTTTTTTGAATCAAATGACTTTCAAATGCGTTCAACGATGCTAATTGAATCAAATGAAAGTCAAACACATTCAAACAAAGCTTTTTGAACCAAATGAAAGTCAAACACATTCAAGAAATGCTATTTGAATCAAATGAAAGTCAAACGCATTCAAAAAAGTTATTTAAATCAAGTGAAAGTCAAAAACATTCAAACAAAGCTATTTGAATCAGATTAAAGTCAAACACATTCAAACAAAGCTTTTTGAATTAAATGAAAGTCAAATGCATTAAACAAAGCTAATTGATTCAAATGAAAGTCAATCACATTCAAACAAAGCTAATTTAATCAAATGAAAATCAAACACATTCAAACAAAGCTTTTTCAATCAAATGAAATTTAAATGCATTCAAAATAGCGATTTGAATCAAGTGAAAGTCAAACAAAGCTTTTTGAATCATATGAAAGTCAAGCACATTCAAACAAATCTTTTTGAATCAACTGAAAGTCAAATGCAATTAAAAACAAAGTAATTAAATCAAGTGAAAGTCAATTACATTTAAACAAAGCTTTTTAAATCAAATGAAAGTTAAATGCATTCAAAAAAGCTAATTGAATCAAGTGAAAGTCTAGGTAATTCAAACAAAGCTTTTTGAATCAAATGACTGTCAAATGCGTTCAACGATGCTAATTGAATCAAATGAAAGTCAAATACATTCAAACAAAGCTTTTTGAATCAAATTAAAGTCATATGCATTCAACAAAGCTAATTGAATCAAATGAAAGTCAATGGCATTCTAACAAACCTAATTGAATCAAACGAAAGTAAATGGCATTCTAACAAACCTAATTGAATCAAATGAAAGTCAACCACATTCAAACAAAGCTAATTGAATCAAATGAAAGTTAACCACATTCAAACAAAGCTAATTTAAATCAAGTGAAATTCAAACACATTCAAACAAAGTATTTTGAATCCAAAGAAAGTCAAACGAGTTCAAAAAAGGTAATTGAATCAAGTGAAAGTCAAACAAATTCAAACATAGCTTTTTGAATCAAATGATTGTCAAATGCATTCAACGATACTAATTGAATCATATGAAAGTCAAACACATTCAAACAAATCTTTTGAATCAAATGAAAGTCAAATGCATTCAAAAGATCAAATTGAATCAATTAAAAGTCAACCACATTCAAACAAAGCTAATTAAATCCAATGGAAGGCAAACACATTCAAACAAAGCTATTTGAATCAAATGAAAGTCAAACACATTCAAAAAAGGTATTTAAATCAAGTGAAAGTCAAAAACATTCAAACAAAGCTATTTGAATCAGATTAAAGTCAAACACATTCAAACAAAGCTTTTTGAATTAAATGAAAGTGAAATGCATTAAACAAAGCTAATTGATTCAAATGAAAGTCAATCACATTCAAACAAAGCTAATTTAATCAAATGAAAATCAAACACATTCAAACAAAGCTTTTTCAATCAAATGAAATTTAAATGCATTCAAAAAAGCTAATTGAATCAAGTGAAAGTCTAGGTAATTCAAACAAAGCTTTTTGAATCAAATGACTGTCAAATGCGTTCAACGATGCTAATTGAATCAAATTAAAGTCAAATACATTCAAACAAAGCTTTTTGAATCAAATGAAAGTCATATGCATTCAACAAAGCTAATTGAATCAAATGAAAGTCAATGGCATTCTAACAAACCTAATTGAATCAAACGAAAGTCAATGGCATTCTAACAAACCTAATTGAATCAAATGAAAGTCAACCACATTCAAACAAAGCTAATTGAATCAAATGAAAGTTAACCACATTCAAACAAAGCTAATTTAAATCAAGTGAAATTCAAACACATTCAAACAAAGTATTTTTAATCCAAAGAAAGTCTAATGAGTTCAAAAAAGGTAATTGAATCAAGTGAAAGTCAAACAAATTCAAACATAGCTTTTTGAATCAAATGATTGTCAAATGCATTCAACGATACTAATTGAATCATATGAAAGTCAAACACATTCAAACAAATCTTTTGAATCAAATGAAAGTCAAATGCATTCAAAAGATCAAATTGAATCAATTAAAAGTCAACCACATTCAAACAAAGCTAATTAAATCCAATGGAAGGCAAACACATTCAAACAAAGCTATTTGAATCAAATGAAAGTCAAACACATTCAAAAAAGGTATTTAAATCAAGTGAAAGTCAAAATCATTCAAACAAAGCTATTTGAATCAAATTAAAGTCAAACACATTAAAACAAACCTTTTTGAAATAAATGAAAGTCAAATGCATTAAACAAAGCTAATTGATTCAAATGAAAGTCAATCACATTCAAACAAAGCTAATTTAACCAAATAAAAATCAAACACATTCAAACAAAGCTTTTTCAATCAAATGAAATTCAAATGCATTCAAAATAGCGATTTGAATCAAGTGAAAGTCAAACAAAGCTTTTTGAATCAAATGTTTGTCAAATCCATTCAACTATGCTAATTGAATCATATGAAAGTCAAGCACATTCAAACAAATCTTTTTGAATCAACTGAAAGACAAATGCAATTACAAAAAAGTAATTAAATCAAGTGAAAGTCAATTACATTTAAACAAAGCTTTTTAAATCAAATGAAAGTTAAATGCATTCAAAAAAGCTAATTGAATCAAGTGAAAGTCTAGGTAATTCAAACAAAGTTTTTTGAATCAAATGACTTTCAAATGCGTTCAACGATGCTAATTGAATCAAATGAAAGTCAAACATATTCAAACAAAGCTTTTTGAACCAAATGAAAGTCAAACACATTAAAGAAATGCTATTTGAATCAAATGAAAGTTAAACACATTCAAAAAAGGTATTTAAATCAAGTGAAAGTAAAAATCATTCAAACAAAGCTATTTGAATCAAATTAAAGTCAAACACATTCAAACAAAGCTTTTTGAATTAAATGAAAGTCAAATGCATTAAACAAAGCTAATTGATTCAAATGAAAGTCAATCACATTCAAACAAAGCTAATTTAATCAAATGAAAATCAAACACATTCAAACAAAGCTTTTTCAATCAAATGAAATTTAAATGCATTCAAAATAGCGATTTGAATCAAGTGAAAGTTAAACAAAGCTTTTTGAATCAAATGGTTGTCAAATCCATTCAACGATGCTAATTGAATCATATGAAAGTCAAGCACATTCAAACAAATCTTTTTGAATCAACTGAAAGTCAAATGCAATTAAAAAAAAGTAATTAAATCAAGTGAAAATCAATTACATTTAAACAAAGCTTTTTAAATCAAATGAAAGTTAAATGCATTCAAAAAAGCTAATTGAATCAAGTGAAAGTCTAGGTAATTCAAACAAAGTTTTTTGAATCAAATGACTTTCAAATGCGTTCAACGATGCTAATTGAATCAAATGAAAGTCAAACACATTCAAACAAAGCTTTTTGAACCAAATGAAAGTCAAACACATTCAAGAAATGCTATTTGAATCAAATGAAAGTCAAACGCATTCAAAAAAGTTATTTAAATCAAGTGAAAGTCAAAAACATTCAAACAAAGCTATTTGAATCAGATTAAAGTCAAACACATTCAAACAAAGCTTTTTGAATTAAATGAAAGTCAAATGCATTAAACAAAGCTAATTGATTCAAATGAAAGTCAATCACATTCAAACAAAGCTAATTTAATCAAATGAAAATCAAACACATTCAAACAAAGCTTTTTCAATCAAATGAAATTTAAATGCATTCAAAATAGCGATTTGAATCAAGTGAAAGTCAAACAAAGCTTTTTGAATCATATGAAAGTCAAGCACATTCAAACAAATCTTTTTGAATCAACTGAAAGTCAAATGCAATTAAAAACAAAGTAATTAAATCAAGTGAAAGTCAATTACATTTAAACAAAGCTTTTTAAATCAAATGAAAGTTAAATGCATTCAAAAAAGCTAATTGAATCAAGTGAAAGTCTAGGTAATTCAAACAAAGCTTTTTGAATCAAATGACTGTCAAATGCGTTCAACGATGCTAATTGAATCAAATGAAAGTCAAATACATTCAAACAAAGCTTTTTGAATCAAATGAAAGTCATATGCATTCAACAAAGCTAATTGAATCAAATGAAAGTAAATGGCATTCTAACAAACCTAATTGAATCAAACGAAAGTAAATGGCATTCTAACAAACCTAATTGAATCAAATGAAAGTCAACCACATTCAAACAAAGCTAATTGAATCAAATGAAAGTTAACCACATTCAAACAAAGCTAATTTAAATCAAGTGAAATTCAAACACATTCAAACAAAGTATTTTGAATCCAAAGAAAGTCAAACGAGTTCAAAAAAGGTAATTGAATCAAGTGAAAGTCAAACAAATTCAAACATAGCTTTTTGAATCAAATGATTGTCAAATGCATTCAACGATACTAATTGAATCATATGAAAGTCAAACACATTCAAACAAATCTTTTGAATCAAATGAAAGTCAAATGCATTCAAAAGATCAAATTGAATCAATTAAAAGTCAACCACATTCAAACAAAGCTAATTAAATCCAATGGAAGGCAAACACATTCAAACAAAGCTATTTGAATCAAATGAAAGTCAAACACATTCAAAAAAGGTATTTAAATCAAGTGAAAGTCAAAAACATTCAAACAAAGCTATTTGAATCAGATTAAAGTCAAACACATTCAAACAAAGCTTTTTGAATTAAATGAAAGTCAAATGCATTAAACAAAGCTAATTGATTCAAATGAAAGTCAATCACATTCAAACAAAGCTAATTTAATCAAATGATAATCAAACACATTCAAACAAAGCTTTTTCAATCAAATGAAATTTAAATGCATTCAAAATAGCGATTTGAATCAAGTGAAAGTCAAACAAAGCTTTTTGAATCAAATGATTGTCAAATCCATTCAAAGATGCTAATTGAATCATATAAAAGTCAAGCACATTCAAACAAATCTTTTTGAATCAACTGAAAGTCAAATGCAATTAAAAAAAAAGTAATTAAATCAAGTGAAAGTCAATTACATTTAAACAAAGCTTTTTAAATCTAATGAAAGTTAAATGCATTCAAAAAAGCTAATTGAATCAAGTGAAAGTCTAGGTAATTCAAACAAAGCTTTTTGAATCAAATGACTGTCAAATGCGTTCAACGATGCTAATTGAATCAAATGAAAGTCAAATACATTCAAACAAAGCTTTTTGAATCAAATGAAAGTCATATGCATTCAACAAAGCTAATTGAATCAAATGAAAGTCAATGGCATTCTAACAAACCTAATTGAATCAAACGAAAGTCAATGGCATTCTAACAAACCTAATTGAATCAAATGAAAGTCAACCACATTCAAACAAAGCTAATTGAATCAAATGAAAGTTAACCACATTCAAACAAAGCTAATTTAAATCAAGTGAAATTCAAACACATTCAAACAAAGTATTTTGAATCCAAAGAAAGTCAAACGAGTTCAAATGCGTTCAACGATGCTAATTGAATCAAATGAAAGTCAAACACATTCAAACAAAACTTTTTGAACCAAATGAAAGTCAAACACATTCATGAAATGCTATTTGAATCAAATGAAAGTCAAACGCATTAAAAAAAGGTATTTAAATCAAGTGAAAGTCAAAAACATTCAAACAAAGCTATTTGAATCAGATTAAAGTCAAACACATTCAAACAAAGCTTTTTGAATTAAATGAAAGTCAAATGCATTAAACAAAGCTAATTGATTCAAATGAAAGTCAATCACATTCAAACAAAGCTAATTTAATCAAATGAAAATCAAACACATTCAAACAAAGCTTTTTCAATCAAATGAAATTCAAATGCATTCAAAATAGCGATTTGAATCAAGTGAAAGTCAAACAAAGCTTTTTGAATCAAATGATTGTCAAATCCATTCAACGATGCTAATTGAATCATATGAAAGTCAAGCACATTCAAACAAATCTTTTTGAATCAACTGAAAGTCAAATGCAATTAAAAAAAAGTAATTAAATCAAGTGAAAGTCAATTACATTTAAACAAAGCTTTTTAAATTAAATGAAAGTTAAATGCATTCAAAAAAGCTAATTGAATCAAGTGAAAGTCTAGGTAATTCAAACAAAGCTTTTTGAATCAAATGACTGTCAAATGCGTTCAACGATGCTAATTGAATCAAATTAAAGTCAAATACATTCAAACAAAGCTTTTTGAATCAAATGAAAGTCATATGCATTCAACAAAGCTAATTGAATCAAATGAAAGTCAATGGCATTCTAACAAACCTAATTGAATCAAACGAAAGTCAATGGCATTCTAACAAACCTAATTGAATCAAATGAAAGTCAACCACATTCAAACAAAGCTAATTGAATCAAATGAAAGTTAACCACATTCAAACAAAGCTAATTTAAATCAAGTGAAATTCAAACACATTCAAACAAAGTATTTTTAATCCAAAGAAAGTCTAATGAGTTCAAAAAAGGTAATTGAATCAAGTGAAAGTCAAACAAATTCAAACATAGCTTTTTGAATCAAATGATTGTCAAATGCATTCAACGATACTAATTGAATCATATGAAAGTCAAACACATTCAAACAAATCTTTTGAATCAAATGAAAGTCAAATGCATTCAAAAGATCAAATTGAATCAATTAAAAGTCAACCACATTCAAACAAAGCTAATTAAATCCAATGGAAGGCAAACACATTCAAACAAAGCTATTTGAATCAAATGAAAGTCAAACACATTCAAAAAAGGTATTTAAATCAAGTGAAAGTCAAAATCATTCAAACAAAGCTATTTGAATCAAATTAAAGTCAAACACATTAAAACAAACCTTTTTGAAATAAATGAAAGTCAAATGCATTAAACAAAGCTAATTGATTCAAATGAAAGTCAATCACATTCAAACAAAGCTAATTTAACCAAATAAAAATCAAACACATTCAAACAAAGCTTTTTCAATCAAATGAAATTCAAATGCATTCAAAATAGCGATTTGAATCAAGTGAAAGTCAAACAAAGCTTTTTGAATCAAATGTTTGTCAAATCCATTCAACTATGCTAATTGAATCATATGAAAGTCAAGCACATTCAAACAAATCTTTTTGAATCAACTGAAAGACAAATGCAATTACAAAAAAGTAATTAAATCAAGTGAAAGTCAATTACATTTAAACAAAGCTTTTTAAATCAAATGAAAGTTAAATGCATTCAAAAAAGCTAATTGAATCAAGTGAAAGTCTAGGTAATTCAAACAAAGTTTTTTGAATCAAATGACTTTCAAATGCGTTCAACGATGCTAATTGAATCAAATGAAAGTCAAACATATTCAAACAAAGCTTTTTGAACCAAATGAAAGTCAAACACATTAAAGAAATGCTATTTGAATCAAATGAAAGTTAAACACATTCAAAAAAGGTATTTAAATCAAGTGAAAGTAAAAATCATTCAAACAAAGCTATTTGAATCAAATTAAAGTCAAACACATTCAAACAAAGCTTTTTGAATTAAATGAAAGTCAAATGCATTAAACAAAGCTAATTGATTCAAATGAAAGTCAATCACATTCAAACAAAGCTAATTTAATCAAATGAAAATCAAACACATTCAAACAAAGCTTTTTCAATCAAATGAAATTTAAATGCATTCAAAATAGCGATTTGAATCAAGTGAAAGTTAAACAAAGCTTTTTGAATCAAATGGTTGTCAAATCCATTCAACGATGCTAATTGAATCATATGAAAGTCAAGCACATTCAAACAAATCTTTTTGAATCAACTGAAAGTCAAATGCAATTAAAAAAAAGTAATTAAATCAAGTGAAAATCAATTACATTTAAACAAAGCTTTTTAAATCAAATGAAAGTTAAATGCATTCAAAAAAGCTAATTGAATCAAGTGAAAGTCTAGGTAATTCAAACAAAGTTTTTTGAATCAAATGACTTTCAAATGCGTTCAACGATGCTAATTGAATCAAATGAAAGTCAAACACATTCAAACAAAGCTTTTTGAACCAAATGAAAGTCAAACACATTCAAGAAATGCTATTTAAATCAAATGAAAGTCAAACGCATTCAAAAAAGTTATTTAAATCAAGTGAAAGTCAAAAACATTCAAACAAAGCTATTTGAATCAGATTAAAGTCAAACACATTCAAACAAAGCTTTTTGAATTAAATGAAAGTCAAATGCATTAAACAAAGCTAATTGATTCAAATGAAAGTCAATCACATTCAAACAAAGCTAATTTAATCAAATGAAAATCAAACACATTCAAACAAAGCTTTTTCAATCAAATGAAATTTAAATGCATTCAAAATAGCGATTTGAATCAAGTGAAAGTCAAACAAAGCTTTTTGAATCATATGAAAGTCAAGCACATTCAAACAAATCTTTTTGAATCAACTGAAAGTCAAATGCAATTAAAAACAAAGTAATTAAATCAAGTGAAAGTCAATTACATTTAAACAAAGCTTTTTAAATCAAATGAAAGTTAAATGCATTCAAAAAAGCTAATTGAATCAAGTGAAAGTCTAGGTAATTCAAACAAAGCTTTTTGAATCAAATGACTGTCAAATGCGTTCAACGATGCTAATTGAATCAAATGAAAGTCAAATACATTCAAACAAAGCTTTTTGAATCAAATGAAAGTCATATGCATTCAACAAAGCTAATTGAATCAAATGAAAGTCAATGGCATTCTAACAAACCTAATTGAATCAAACGAAAGTAAATGGCATTCTAACAAACCTAATTGAATCAAATGAAAGTCAACCACATTCAAACAAAGCTAATTGAATCAAATGAAAGTTAACCACATTCAAACAAAGCTAATTTAAATCAAGTGAAATTCAAACACATTCAAACAAAGTATTTTGAATCCAAAGAAAGTCAAACGAGTTCAAAAAATGTAATTGAATCAAGTGAAAGTCAAACAAATTCAAACATAGCTTTTTGAATCAAATGATTGTCAAATGCATTCAACGATACTAATTGAATCATATGAAAGTCAAACACATTCAAACAAATCTTTTGAATCAAATGAAAGTCAAATGCATTCAAAAGATCAAATTGAATCAATTAAAAGTCAACCACATTCAAACAAAGCTAATTAAATCCAATGGAAGGCAAACACATTCAAACAAAGCTATTTGAATCAAATGAAAGTCAAACACATTCAAAAAAGGTATTTAAATCAAGTGAAAGTCAAAAACATTCAAACAAAGCTATTTGAATCAGATTAAAGTCAAACACATTCAAACAAAGCTTTTTGAATTAAATGAAAGTCAAATGCATTAAACAAAGCTAATTGATTCAAATGAAAGTCAATCACATTCAAACAAAGCTAATTTAATCAAATGATAATCAAACACATTCAAACAAAGCTTTTTCAATCAAATGAAATTTAAATGCATTCAAAATAGCGATTTGAATCAAGTGAAAGTCAAACAAAGCTTTTTGAATCAAATGATTGTCAAATCCATTCAAAGATGCTAATTGAATCATATAAAAGTCAAGCACATTCAAACAAATCTTTTTGAATCAACTGAAAGTCAAATGCAATTAAAAAAAAAAGTAATTAAATCAAGTGAAAGTCAATTACATTTAAACAAAGCTTTTTAAATCTAATGAAAGTTAAATGCATTCAAAAAAGCTAATTGAATCAAGTGAAAGTCTAGGTAATTCAAACAAAGCTTTTTGAATCAAATGACTGTCAAATGCGTTCAACGATGCTAATTGAATCAAATGAAAGTCAAATACATTCAAACAAAGCTTTTTGAATCAAATGAAAGTCATATGCATTCAACAAAGCTAATTGAATCAAATGAAAGTCAATGGCATTCTAACAAACCTAATTGAATCAAACGAAAGTCAATGGCATTCTAACAAACCTAATTGAATCAAATGAAAGTCAACCACATTCAAACAAAGCTAATTGAATCAAATGAAAGTTAACCACATTCAAACAAAGCTAATTTAAATCAAGTGAAATTCAAACACATTCAAACAAAGTATTTTGAATCCAAAGAAAGTCAAACGAGTTCAAATGCGTTCAACGATGCTAATTGAATCAAATGAAAGTCAAACACATTCAAACAAAACTTTTTGAACCAAATGAAAGTCAAACACATTCAAGAAATGCTATTTGAATCAAATGAAAGTCAAACGCATTAAAAAAAGGTATTTAAATCAAGTGAAAGTCAAAAACATTCAAACAAAGCTATTTGAATCAGATTAAAGTCAAACACATTCAAACAAAGCTTTTTGAATTAAATGAAAGTCAAATGCATTAAACAAAGCTAATTGATTCAAATGAAAGTCAATGACATTCAAACAAAGCTAATTTAATCAAATGAAAATCAAACACATTCAAACAAAGCTTTTTCAATCAAATGAAATTCAAATGCATTCAAAATAGCGATTTGAATCAAGTGAAAGTCAAACAAAGCTTTTTGAATCAAATGATTGTCAAATCCATTCAACGATGCTAATTGAATCATATGAAAGTCAAGCACATTCAAACAAATCTTTTTGAATCAACTGAAAGTCAAATGCAATTAAAAAAAAGTAATTAAATCAAGTGAAAGTCAATTACATTTAAACAAAGCTTTTTTAAATTAAATGAAAGTTAAATGCATTCAAAAAAGCTAATTGAATCAAGTGAAAGTCTAGGTAATTCAAACAAAGTTTTTTGTATCAAATGACTTTCAAATGCGTTCAACGATGCTAATTGAATCAAATGAAAGTCAAACACATTCAAACAAAGCTTTTTGAACCAAATGAAAGTCAAACACATTCAAGAAATGCTATTTGAATCAAATGAAAGTCAAACGCATTAAAAAAAGGTATTTAAATCAAGTGAAAGTCAAAAACATTCAAACAAAGCTATTTGAATCAGATTAAAGTCAAACACATTCAAACAAAGCTTTTTGAATTAAATGAAAGTCAAATGCATTAAACAAAGCTAATTGATTCAAATGAAAGTCAATCACATTCAAACAAAGCTAATTTAATCAAATGAAAATCAAACACATTCAAACAAAGCTTTTTCAATCAAATGAAATTCAAATGCATTCAAAATAGCGATTTGAATCAAGTGAAAGTCAAACAAAGCTTTTTGAATCAAATGATTGTCAAATCCATTCAACGATGCTAATTGAATCATATGAAAGTCAAGCACATTCAAACAAATCTTTTTGAATCAACTGAAAGTCAAATGCAATTAAAAAAAAAGTAATTAAATCAAGTGAAAGTCAATTACATTTAAACAAAGCTTTTTAAATTAAATGAAAGTTAAATGCATTCAAAAAAAGCTAATTGAATCAAGTGAAAGTCTAGGTAATTCAAACAAAGTTTTTTGAATCAAATGACTTTCAAATGCGTTCAACGATGCTAATTGAATAAAATGAAAGTCAAACACATTCAAACAAAGCTTTTTGAACCAAATGAAAGTCAAACACATTCAAGAAATGCTATTTGAATCAAATGAAAGTCAAACACATTCAAAAAAGGTATTTAAATCAAGTGAAAGTCAAAATCATTCAAACAAAGCTATTTGAATCAAATTAAAGTCAAACACATTCAAACAAAGCTTTTTGAATTAAATGAAAGTCAAATGCATTAAACAAAGCTAATTGATTCAACTGAAAGTCAATCACATTCAAACAAAGCTAATTTAATCAAATGAAAATCAAACACATTCAAACAAAGCTTTTTCAATCAAATGAAATTTAAATGCATTCAAAATAGCGATTTGAATCAAGTGAAAGTCAAACAAAGCTTTTTGAATCAAATGGTTGTGAAATCCATTCAACGATGCAATTGAATCATATGAATGTCAAGCACATTCAAACAAATCTTTTTGAATCAACTGAAAGTCAAATGCAATTAAAAAAAAAGTAATTAAATCAAGTGAAATTCAATTACATTTAAACAAAGCTTTTTAAATCAAATGAAAGTTAAATGCATTCAAAAAAAGCTAATTGAATCAAGTGAAAGTCTAGGTAATTCAAACAAAGTTTTTTGAATCAAATGACTTTCAAATGCGTTCAACGATGCTAATTGAATCAAATGAAAGTCAAACACTTTCAAACAAAGCTTTTTGAACCAAATGAAAGTCAAACGCATTCAAGAAATGCTATTTGAATCAAATGAAAGTCAAACGCATTCAAAAAAGGTATTTAAATCAAGTGAAAGTCAAAAACATTCAAACAAAGTTATTTGAATCAGATTAAAGTTAAACACATTCAAACAAAGCTTTTTGAATTAAATTAAAGTCAAATGCATTAAACAAAGCTAATTGATTCAAATGAAAGTCAATCACATTCAAACAAAGCTAATTTAACCAAATACAAATCAAACACATTCAAACAAAGCTTTTTCAATCAAATGAAATTCAAATGCATTCAAAATAGCGATTTGAATCAAATGAAATAAAACAAAGCTTTTTGAATCAAATGATTGTCAAATCCATTCAACGATGCTAATTGAATCATATGAAAGTCAAGCACATTCAAACAAATCTTTTTGAATCAACTGAAAGTCAAATGCAATAAAAAAAAAGTAATTAAATCAAGTGAAAGTCAATTACATTTAAACAAAGCTTTTTAAATTAAATGAAAGTTAAATGCATTCAAAAAAGCTAATTGAATCAAGTGAAAGTCTAGGTAATTCAAACAAAGTTTTTTGAATCAAATGACTTTCAAATGCGTTCAACGATGCTAATTGAATCAAATGAAAGTCAAACACATTCAAACAAAGCTTTTTGAACCAAATGAAAGTCAAACACATTCAAGAAATGCTATTTGAATCAAATGAAAGTCAAACGCATTCAAAAAAGATATTTAAATCAAGTGAAAGTCAAAAACATTCAAACAAAGCTATTTGAATCAGATTAAAGTCAAACACATTCAAACAAAGCTTTTTGAATTAAATGAAAGTCAAATGCATTAAACAAAGCTAATTGATTCAAATGAAAGTCAATCACATTCAAACAAAGCTAATTTAATCAAATGAAAATCAAACACATTCAAACAAAGCTTTTTCAATCAAATGAAATTCAAATGCATTCAAAATAGCGATTTGAATCAAGTGAAAGTCAAACAAAGCTTTTTGAATCAAATTATTGTCAAATCCATTCAACGATGCTAATTGAATCATATGAAAGTCAAGCACATTCAAACAAATCTTTTTGAATCAACTGAAAGTCAAATGCAATTAAAAAAAAGTAATTAAATCAAGTGAAAGTCAATTACATTTAAACAAAGCTTTTTAAATTAAATGAAAGTTAAATGCATTCAAAAAAGCTAATTGAATCAAGTGAAAGTCTAGGTAATTCAAACAAAGTTTTTTGAATCAAATGACTTTCAAATGCGTTCAACGATGCTAATTGAATCAAATGAAAGTCAAACACATTCAAACAAAGCTTTTTGAACCAAATGAAAGTCAAACACATTCAAGAAATGCTATTTGAATCAAATGAAAGTCAAACGCATTCAAAAAAGTATTTAAATCAAGTGAAAGTCAAAAACATTCAAACAAAGCTATTTGAATCAGATTAAAGTCAAACACATTCAAACAAAGCTTTTTGAATTAAATGAAAGTCAAATGCATTAAACAAAGCTAATTGATTCAAATGAAAGTCAATCACATTCAAACAAAGCTAATTTAATCAAATGAAAATCAAACACATTCAAACAAAGCTTTTTCAATCAAATGAAATTCAAATGCATTCAAAATAGCGATTTGAATCAAGTGAAAGTCAAACAAAGCTTTTTGAATCAAATGATTGTCAAATCCATTCAACGATGCTAATTGAATCATATGAAAGTCAAGCACATTCAAACAAATCTTTTTGAATCAACTGAAAGTCAAATGCAATTAAAAAAAAGTAATTAAATCAAGTGAAAGTCATTACATTTAAACAAAGCTTTTTAAATCAAATGAAAGTTAAATGCATTCAAAAAGCTAATTGAATCAAGTGAAAGTCAGGTAATTCAAACAAAGCTTTTGAATCAAATGACTGTCAAATGCGTTCAACGATGCTAATTGAATCAAATAAAGTCAATACATTCAAACAAACTTTTTGAATCAAATGAAAGTCATATGCATTCAACAAAGCTAATGAATCAAATGAAAGTCAATGCATTCTAACAAACCTAATTGAATCAAACGAAAGTCAATGGCATTCTAAACAAACCAATTGAATCAAATGAAAGTCAACCACATCAAACAAAGCTAATTGAATCAAATGAAAGTTAACCACATCAAACAAAGCTAATTAAATCAAGTGAAATTCAAACACATTCAAACAAAGATTTTAATCCAAAGAAAGTCAAATGAGTTCAAAAAAGGTAATTGAATCAAGTGAAAGTCAAAAAAATTCAAACATAGCTTTTTGAATCAAATGATTGTCAAATGCATTCAACGATACTAATTGAATCATATGAAAGTCAAACACATTCAAACAAATCTTTTGAATCAAATGAAAGTAAAATTCAAAGATCAAATTGAATCAATTAAAAGTCAACCACATTCAAACAAAGCTAATTAAATCCAATGGAAGGCAAACACATTCAAACAAAGCTATTTGAATCAAATGAAAGTCAAACACATTCAAAAAAGGTATTTAAATCAAGTGAAAGTCAAAATCATTCAAACAAAGCTATTTGAATCAAATTAAAGTCAAACACATTCAAACAAAGCTTTTTGAATTAAATGAAAGTCAAATGCATTAAACAAAGCTAATTGATTCAAATGAAAGTCAATCACATTCAAACAAAGCTAATTTAACCAAATAAAATCAAACACATTCAAACAAAGCTTTTTCAATCAAATGAAATTCAAATGCATTCAAAATAGCGATTTGAATCAAGTGAAAGTCAAACAAAGCTTTTTGAATCAAATGATTGTCAAATCCATTCAACGATGCTAATTGAATCATATGAAAGTCAAGCACATTCAAACAAATCTTTTTGAATCAACTGAAAGTCAAATGCAATTAAAAAAAAGTAATTAAATCAAGTGAAAGTCAATTACATTTAAACAAAGCTTTTTAAATCAAATGAAAGTTAAATGCATTCAAAAAAGCTAATTGAATCAAGTGAAAGTCTAGGTAATTCAAACAAAGTTTTTGAATCAAATGACTTTCAAATGCGTTCAACGATGCTAATTGAATCAAATGAAAGTCAAACATATTCAAACAAAGCTTTTTAACAAATGAAAGTCAAACACATTCAAGAAATGCTATTTGAATCAAATGAAAGTCAAACACATTCAAAAAAGGTATTTAAATCAAGTTGAAAGTCAAAATCATTCAAACAAAGCTATTTGAATCAATTAAAGTCAAACACATTCAAACAAAGCTTTTTGAATTAAATGAAAGTCAAATGCATTAAACAAAGCTAATTGATTCAAATGAAAGTCAATCACATTCAAAACAAAGCTAATTTAATCAAATGAAAATCAAACACATTCAAACAAGCTTTTTCAATCAAATGAAATTTAAATGCATTCAAAATAGCGATTTGAATCAAGTGAAAGTTAAACAAAGCTTTTTGAATCAAATGGTTGTCAAATCCATTCACGATGCTAATTGAATCATATGAAATTCAAGCACATTCAAACAATCTTTTTTGAATCAACTGAAAGTCAAATGCAATTAAAAAAAAGTAATTAAATCAAGTGAAAATCAATTACATTTAAACAAAGCTTTTTAAATCAAATGAAAGTTAAATGCATTCAAAAAAGCTAATTGAATCAAGTGAAAGTCTAGGTAATTCAAACAAAGTTTTTTTGAATCAAATGACTTTCAAATGCGTTCAACGATGCTAATTGAATCAAATGAAAGTCAAACACATTCAAACAAAGCTTTTTGAACCAAATGAAAGTCAAACACATTCAAGAAATGCTATTTGAATCAAATGAAAGTCAAACGCATTCAAAAAAGGTATTTAAATCAAGTGAAAGTCAAAAACATTCAAACAAAG
The DNA here is from genome assembly GCF_001683475.1 of Chenopodium quinoa. NCBI lineage: Eukaryota > Viridiplantae > Streptophyta > Magnoliopsida > Caryophyllales > Amaranthaceae > Chenopodium > Chenopodium quinoa. Next base: position 51,934 of record NW_018742492.1, read on the forward strand.
CTATTTGAATCAGATTAAAGTCAAACACATTCAAACAAAGCTTTTTGAATTAAATGAAAGTCAAATGCATTAAACAAAGCTAATTGATTCAAATGAAAGTCAATCACATTCAAACAAAGCTAATTTAATCAAATGAAAATCAAACACATTCAAACAAAGCTTTTTCAATCAAATGAAAATTCAAATGCATTCAAAAATAGCGATTTGAATCAAGTGAAAGTCAAACAAAGCTTTTTGAATCAAATGATTGTCAAATCCATTCAAAGATGCTAATTGAATCATATGAAAGTCAAGCACATTCAAACAAATCTTTTTGAATCAACTGAAAGTCAAATGCAATTAAAAAAAAAGTAATTAAATCAAGTGAAAGTCAATTACATTTAAACAAAGCTTTTTAAATCAAATGAAAGTTAAATGCATTCAAAAAAGCTAATTGAATCAAGTGAAAGTCTAGGTAATTCAAACAAAGCTTTTTGAATCAAATGACTGTCAAATGCGTTCAACGATGCTAATTGAATCAAATGAAAGTCAAACACATTCAAACAAAGCTTTTTGAATCAAATGAAAGTCATATGCATTCAACAAAGCTAATTGAATCAAATGAAAGTCAATGCATTCTAACAAACCTAATTGAATCAAACGAAAGTCAATGGCATTCTAACAAACCTAATTGAATCAAATGAAAGTCAAACCACATTCAAACAAAGCTAATTGAATCAAATGAAAGTTAACCACATTCAAACAAAGCTAATTTAAATCAAGTGAAATTCAAACACATTCAAACAAAGCTTTTTGAATCCAAAGAAAGTCAAATGAGTTCAAAAAAGTAATTGAATCAAGTGAAAGTCAAAAAAATTCAAACATAGCTTTTTGAATCAAATGATTGTCAAATGCATTCAACGATACTAATTGAATCATATGAAAGTCAAAACATTCAAACAAATCTTTTTGAATCAAATGAAAGT